>NW_008671434.1:42373-55195 GCF_000695815.1 Acanthisitta chloris | reverse complement strand
AGCAGGTTGAAATGTTCCAAATTCCTGTGCCCACAATTCTAGAAATGTTTGTTTCCATTGCATTCTTCAGACCTTTTGGTTAACAAATTCCAGGGCTAAAGGCACAAGACACTAATGTGATTTAAGTAGGCATTTAGTCCAAGTTAAAAAGCCTTAAAATCCCTCTGTCAGAATCTTAGGTACTTTTACAGCCTTGAAGGTCATGGCACTTAGATCCTGGAACAGAAGCATTCATCTCATTAAAGTATACAAATTGTTCAAGTCTTAAAGGTCCATTAAGGGAAACCAGTTTGGGCAACTGACAGAATGGGATCTGTTGATGAACTTCCTGCAAATGAGGAAACAAAGTAGCTTTAAGTGCTGATAGGAGATACATTTTTTCCATATGGCTGTTTTTTAAAATCCGTTTCTCCGCCTGCGTTTCTCACTTCCCACAATTTGATGAAATTGTGGTGTTCAGTACACCTAGCTAAGATTGCCTGATTTTCTCACTTTCTTGAGTAGTTCCTTATTCTGCTCACTTTTATTATATGATAAGCCAGTAACTTAATATTTTGCTGCCATTGTGGCTGACACCAAGAGTACTTGCTTCATTTTATTGCCATGTATACAAAGTAAAAATGCAGTTTCAGCTGCCAGTGCATAACATTTGTTCACTGGGGAAAGTCTGCCACAGCCTCTTTTATTACCTGTGCTTTGGGATTGCTAAAGCAAAGGCAGTAGGAAAAAGTCCCTCCTTTCCCGTTGGTATCAAGCTCCTCTAAGAAAGAATAGGCAGGAAGAACATATTCCCCAATCTGTTCTTTGTTTCTTTCTGGTTTTTGGAAAGGAACTAGATACTGCATATATTTCTAGAGATATTCTCAGCAAGAACCTGCAGCTTCTGCAACAGAACTGCCCATTGTCACCTCTTCATTCTGCACAGACTGATCCCTGAACATGTTAGCAGTATTCTTGGCATATTTTTCAGTATAGACAAAACCTTTTCAGCAGAAGGTTCACTTCACTTAAAATAGATGTTCCCTATTCCCTTTGCTTTGAATTCTGAATGCTTGTATCTGGAACATGGAGTTCACCCAGGTGGAGGGCTGCTTTTACCAGCTCACTGACCTGAGAGATGAAGATATTTTTTGACCATGTGCTTTTGTTTATTACATATAATTAATAGAACTGAATGGAAGAGGAAGGTTTGGGGTTTTTTTTGAAGCAATATGCTAACCAAAGTGAGGGTGATTGTCTTACTATGTGCAGAACCAACTCCAGGGAGCTGGGAGAGGATGTTTGGAAGACATTTCACTGATTGCCTCTCTTCTCTCTCTCTCCACTAGGAAGATGTTATTAATACTCAGTGTGGCTATGATGCAAGGCAAAAACCAGTAAGCATTTTTTTTTTCTTTTTCCTTAATGTGGTATGTTAAGGATCTGAATCCCTGTTGCAAGAGCAGATTGTTCTACTGATGGGATCCTGAATGTAATTATCTCTGTGTTCTTCCCTCTTCTCCTTGGCAGGAAGTTGATCAGCAGATTGTTATCTACACTAAAGGCTGTGTCCCTCAGTTTGAGAAATGGTTGCAGGACAACCTTACCATAGTTGCTGGTATATTCATTGGGATAGCATTACTGCAGGTAAGCATCACATTCCCTGTAATGAGTTACACAGAGGAATAACAGAAAGTGAATATGTGGGGGGAGAAACTGTGTCTGAGAACTGGAAATACAGTGTCAGTTGCCCTTAGAAATATGTTTGTGGGTTTTAGAGTGGGGAACTAAATCTATGAGGCTTTCTTTATGTTAAGGAGTATTTAATATTTATCAATAAGGATGCATTTATTTTCTTTTCAACTCTGTAGAACTAACACTCTGTTAGATAAAGAGTAGAGATTTTTAAGCCTGCACAGACCTGCTGTTTCTGATGGTGCTTAAATGAGCAGCAAAAAGCCTTTTAAAGCTGCTTTTGTTGAATTTGTAGAATTGTTCAATTTCCTGGAACTGAGTGCTGCTATAAGAGTACTGGGGTTACAGGAGTTTTGTGACATTCTTCCTTCTTCCAGCACTTACTGCTCATCTGATTTCTAACTTTCCATTGCATGTTTTTCATGTCAAAGTTCTGTATAACCTAAGGAGTTTGCCTGTGTGAAGAGAGTTGTCTGATGCTCCAAATGAATAAACTGTTGTCTCTTCCAGATATTTGGGATATGCTTAGCCCAGAATTTGGTTAGTGACATTGAGGCTGTCAGAGCCAGCTGGTAAAACTGCTGAAGTAACCCCAAGAAGACACTGGACAACTGAAACCCTCTGAAACCTCCAGTGTGTCACTCGGACACCAAGCTGTATGGACATGGGTGACAGGGAAGCCTTCTCTCCCAAGTAGTCTCAAGTCTAAGTTCCTGGTATTGCAGTGAACTTGTGTTTCTTTGGGGTGGGGGAGAGGAGAGTGGGCTCTTGAAAATCTGCTGCTCACTGACATTTTATTTTTCTTTTAAAACCACCAGTTTGAAAGCTGTTGAGCTGTGAATCTCTACTGTATTCTTGATTTTGAGTAACAAGTGGACGCTTTTTAAAATTGGTGTAGTCAGTGAGACAGAGTTGCATCGTTGTAGTCTGTGGATATGCTGTTTATTCTTCATGTCATGAGGTCTTTGATAGCTGCCAAATATTCCTGAGATGGTCTAGCTCCTCACTACTCTGTAACAGAACAATCTTCTTGTTTTCACAGCTAAACATAGCTACAGGCCTAAACCCATGAAGCAGGAAGCAACTTTCTATGCATCTATTGTACAGTAAAAGAAGTGGTTTTTAAAACAAGGAATTTTTTTTTTTTTTATGCAAGCTTCCAACCATCTCCCTGTAGCACTTTGAGGTTGGAATCGGCAAGCTCACAGGGAGAATTGCCTGATTTTATCAAGATCTTTCTTCCTTCTCCACCCTTGTGTGAAGGGAAAGGAGTTTTATATTTGACAAACAAGGGTTGTAGAGCCTTTGGTTGCTGCCATACCTTTGGACATCAGTCTCTTAAGGCAAGGATGGGATATAACTGTATAAATGTATGAAAGCAGTGTGGATGTTGGGTCCAAGTGAAAAATAGTATTCAAAGAGTGAATTATATATTAACTTAAAAAATCAAAACGTATGTATCGGATATGGCAACATCTTTTTTTAATCTGAAATTTAGTGTAACCTAATGTATTTAGGGATCTTGCTAATATTGATGCTTTGACATACTTGTGCAAAACTTCTTTTTCTAGTCTGTTCCTAGCTGAGGCTTTGGTCTTTTTTTTTTCTTTTTCTTTCCTTTAATTCTTTTAACTTGCATGAGCTGTGGAGTAAAAATCTGTGACACTCCAGTGCTTTAAATATGTGCATATGTTTTAATAAGTCTAATCCAAACTTATCTATTGGTAAGTGCATGTGATATGGAAAGGTCATATCCCATTCTCTTGGAAGATGGAGAGAACAGTTTTTGCCAGAGTAAATGCTTACCTCCAGTGAACAATTCCTTGCTATGAAGATGTGTCTCTCTTTCTTGTTCTAAAGGCAACAAAAAGCTTTCTTGAAGCAACAGAATAAAAGTTTTAAAATAGCAGAGTTTATTAGGGTCAGCTAAGACAGACTCTTTTGAACTGGACAAAAGAGAACAGAATTTGGAATAAAGCACAAATAGTGGAAGAAGGCTTAGATCAGGCTCCATCCAGCTTAGAGTTTTTCATTTGTTCTTCTATGCTAATAATAGTGAACTTACAGACCTGACCATGGCTTGGGTAGTTTAATTGCACTTTGTATAAATTTAGCTTGTTGTATGACCCTTCTCAGTATCTGCAGAACCAGTCCTGAAAGCTGTGAGTTCTCACCTCCTGCTTTGGTCAGACAGTGGGAAAGGGAGTGTAGCACCACTTTGTAAGGACTTAACATCTTTCTGAGATGAGTTTCCTAAAATACGAGATACGTGGAGTAGAAGAGATGAACACACTGCTTTCAAAGCTTCCCTGGCCTGGGGGATGGATAGAAGGCTGATCTGATCACCTGTTAAGGCCCTTTCTGGTCCTGTGACTCTTAAACATGTGAGTATATGTACCCTTGCACATTTTGCCTTTCTGTGCTGTAGTTGGCCGTGGGTTTTTCCCTCTGGAAGCTGGTGGTAGTCATACCGGTGCTTCACAGATGCCTCAGACAGACCTGTTGTCCTCCTGTCTTTGAGCATTACCTCATTCTCTCTCCGGTGAACTCACACTGACTGGCTCTGAATCAGGCAGCAGCCTCCATATCCCCTGCTATCTGCTGGGAAAGGCCAGCCATGACTCAGAGGATTTTTTTTGAAAGCCTTTGAAAGCAATTATAATTCACTGTCCTTAATAAAGTTGGTTCCACCTCACCACAGTGTTACGTTTTTCTTAGCCACTCCTCGGCTTGAGGAGTTACTGGTGTTTGTTTTCCCCCAAGGGACACACCATTTTGCCTGATAATGACAGGACAGACAGATCATCAGCACCAGTGTGGCTGCACTGAGACAAAATGCTGTGGGGAGGAATCAGGGAAGTGAGGTTGAGGAAGTAAGCCCTCCACCCAAGAGTGTTGATTGTGACCTGCAGCTTTGGTTTGGAGGAAAACAAAAGTCTAATTACACAAACATTCCTTCTTGCCACTGATTTTGAATACTGCTGTTGCTGCTGGGGGATTCTGAAGACAGCTTCATTCTTCTACTTGAATTTCTGCAGTTATACTGTATTGGCCTTCTGTCTTGTCATGCTGTTCTGAGTTCCAATCTGCAGGATGTGCTGTTGGCACTGTCAGACTGATGGGAGGGCAAACGCTCTGAGGTGAGCAAATCTTCTTCTCACTACTTGTACGTGTACACATAAATGTGCAACACTTCTGCTGAATCCCAGAATGACTGACTGTTCTTATAAAAACCACTAAATAACTTATTTTTCTAGAGCTTGTCTTTATTGCTGCAGATGTTGGTCCTCCTCACTTCCCCACTCCCAAGAGATGCTCTTACTTTCCTCATTTTTGCAGTTTGATGGATGTGTACTCAATGTTCAGGATTAGCTTCTATATTGCACATTTAAATCCCATATTTTTTTGTCTACAGATCAGGTAAGAGGTCCTAGAAATGCCCCATCAGCAGCTACTCAGCAGCTTAGGTGTCCAGTTTGGAAGGCTTGTTGGGAAGCCTCGGAAACAAACGTATTATTGTCAGAGCTTGCCAAATACAAGCAAACTTTCTCCTAGAAAACTTTGGAAAGTTCAGGTGGGCTGCAACTAAAGCACAACTGCTGGCTGCATGGGCTCAGTGTCTAAAGCAATAAGATACGGTAGGCACTAGGACTTCTTGACAATTTCTAGCCTGCCTGGTGTGGTGGTGGATTAGATGTGAGTTCAGAGGTCAGTTTAATTATCTTTGACATGCAGTAGTTGTTCAGAAATTTGTTATCAGACTTAAGGCCCTTATGAAATGTGAAACAGCTCTGTTTGCTGGGCAATTCCTGGGGGTTGGTGGCTTTGCTAACAGTCTGGTAGCTTCAGCAGCAGCACTGGCTGTAAAGCTATTTCCATATACCCCATTGAGCCCTGACAAAGCACATCACAGTCCTTGCTCCTCTGCTTTCTAAATTCTGTCTGTATTCACAGGCCTTTCTGTTGTTTGATTTTTTTAAATATATTTTTTATTAACAGCGTAATGGACAAATGTTTGGTTCATCTCCGTGTGTCTGTTTCAATAGTAGTAGCATTTTGCTTCCAAATCCATAATTTTGATTGCCCCCCTTAGAGTTTGAGGCTGTGGGGATGCTTGCTCAAGTGTACTGTGTCCTGAAAGCCTTCTTCTCTCCCCTTTGAGAGAGATGCTCATTGTAGTTCTGGTGTGTAAATAGTGTTTGAAATGTAAATAGTAGCATGCAGATTAAATGCTTCTTGCACAAGACTGCTTTTCACCCTGGAAGTGTTGATTATAGGTAAGAAAAGTGTCCACCATGAGAGTTTGCTGGTGAATCCTGAGTGGTCATCTGGACTGTCCATTGTCCTGGCAGTGTGGCAGGAGCACCTCAGCCACTTGCTGTCCTGTGTCTGCCCAGAGGGTGTGGTGAGCCCTGGGCAGCCCTTGGGGCTCTGGTTAGTCACAGGACCTCTCTTCCCTTTTCCCTTTGCTGCTTGGCATTACAACTGCATCAGGCTGCGAAGCAGAGGGTTGGTGTCAGCACCCCTTACCAGTTATGGGAGGTTGCCATCACTTGTGGCAGGACAAACATGGTGCTATAAGAACTGTCCTGGACGTCAATGTGTGTTTTTACTACTTTAGAGATGCCCTTGGTGGAGTTGGTTCTGATTAATAACGTTGGTTACAAGAGAAACTCTTCTGTGAGTTCTTCCCTTCTTGCTGTGTGTGCCTTTTGGGTGCATTGAAATGGCAGTTCTGAAAATACCTGGGAAGAGTAGATCTCAACAGGTGTCAAGCACTGCTGAAGGTTCCAGTTCCTCTCTCTCACTTTTGTTTTCTCTCTGTATCTTTTCCTGATACCCTATAATAGGTCATGAAACTGTCTAAAGCAAACAAAACAATACTACCTTGTCAGATCCATTAGCTACCAAATTTTGCCACTTGAAGGAAAATAAAAAATCTGTCTCCCTGAACATGCAGTATAAAAAGGAGTGTTGTGACTACTAGCAGGCAGCACTGCTAGCTGTCTTTTGTGTTTTGGCAATATAAATGTGTTAATAAAAAATCTCTATCCGTATGTGTGTTCATGTTCACGCTGTGTACATAGTAGAGATGGACCTGAATGCTACCTTGAGCTCTGGGGAGATTGGGATTTGGGTGATGTGACTCAGATCCATTTCCAGTATGTATGTTCCAGATTAGTTACAGCTGACTCTCTCTCTCTGGTTCATCCTAAGGTGTACAGCAAGGTGTCGATATTTACCCTTTGTGTATCATTCCTTTTTATACGAATGTATTCTCTTGTGTTTCTTTTTTTAATCAGTTGTAAAATTGATTGTAAAAGCCAACTACACTTACCGATTGAAAGTATTGCTATAACAGAACTGCATGCCCAGTAGAGTTTGACTTGAGCTTTAGTTTTCTGATTTCAGACTGGTTCCCTTCAGTCTAGGAGAAAAGCATAGATCAGGTGCATAATGTATTACTTGTCATCTTTAGCATTAGACTGTGGTATTGTATCACATGCTGATCTCAATGGATGTAACTGGAGTCTACTTAGGAAGTTAATGCAACTTCCTGGTAATTCATTTTAAGCTATTGAAAGTGGTCTTGGTCATATTACTTGTGTTCTTGGGCTTTTGTTTTTTTAATAGAGGCATTTTTTAGGAATGTTTTAATACATTTATGATGGACAATACAATAGTTTTAATAGTTGTGCAGTATTCTGTATTTACTTGAAGTAAATCATTTTATATGCAATTTGTTAGATAATTACAATTTTATAAATAAAACTGTGTGAAATATGATGTTGTGAATGTGTACTCATGTGTCACTTCATATTAACAACACAAAGGTAGACTCCTGCAAAATTCCTTCAGGAGAAGACCCATGGCTCCCTTCCTCCAAAGTAACAGGGGAAATAAATCCCTCATATGCAGTGTAGAATACTGTGTTCTAATTAAGTCACAAAACACATTACCAGGCCACTGGTGGCTGCCCCTGATGTGGAGAGCATGTGCTCACACTGAGAGATCCCATTGCTGCTGTCAGCTGTTGTTATGGTCTCTGGCTAATGAACATGCTCTGCTTCTTTCCAACAGGTCTCTGGTGTTCCTCAGGCTGTGCTCTCCCCAGAATCATTCTGGTGAACCTGAAGTGTTCAGAAGTTGCTGCTTTGCAGGGAGCTGCACAAGGGGGATTTGTCACAATAACTTTTTGTCATTAAAGGGAGGTGGGATTTTTTTGTTTTAAGTGCAGTATGTCCTTAAACAGAAGAAGGGAGAGCTGGCTTATTTTATTGTGCAAGTGAACATGGCGAATGATTTCTTATGCTTCTTTTGGACAGAGGAGGAAGCAATCCTTTTTTTGGTTTGGTTGGGTATTTTTGTGTGTTAGTATTTCAAAAACTGTAGGTTTTGTACACAGAACACCACTGTGACCAGTTTAAAAGCATGTCTCTATATCCAGATTGAAGTCCAATGCCTTTTGAATATTTCAGGCATATATGTTTATCTCCACGTACAGAAATGACTCAGCAAAGTAAGAATGTAAATGTGGAGGCCTTGGGGCAGTGGGGACAGATGACACACAAACACACAGGAATGACCAAAAATCAACCAAAAAAAAAAAAAGTCAAAGGTCTTATCCAGAGGGCACTGTGAAATGTAAAAATATGTAGACACTTTTTATCTTCCTGACTGGTAGAATCTGTACAGATGCAGACAAGCGTAACACATGAGGGAGGTCCTGCCTTGCCTGCCCTGTGTCGTGGCCACAGGGATGATTTTAGCTTGGCTGATGGTGGCAGTAGGACAAAAGAAAGGGCCCAATGGCTGACATTGCCATCATAAAAAGTCTGAGCAGCAGATATCAAGCTTTGTTTAGATGTAATCTATCTATTACACATAGCTGGAATTGTCAGCAGTTTCACTTCAGTTGACTTCATTCAAGTAAGCAGTGAAATGCATGGGATAGTGATGTCCTTAGAACCAGTTTCTTTTATTAAAAGATGCTCAGAGGATAAATGATTTACCAGCTACACAGAAATGAGCTGCAGGCTGCAGCATGCCTCAGTTTGTGTGGCTGGATAGTCTCTTCAGTTACCCCTTTCTACTGTGACATACACCCAACTTTGCCCTTATGCAGGCAAAGGGCTTGGGCTTGGCACAGGTTTCATCTGGGAGTGTAAGTCATTTGATATTTGATCCAGGGAGGCCAGCTGAAAGGAGGGCATCACTGCTGGCCTGTGTTTGTGCTTCCTGTGACACTGGTGTCCCTGACAAACACTTGGTGATGAGATGATGTCTAAAGCTTAACCACAGTTCCAGTTAGACAAGCAGGCAAATGGGAATTCTGTGGTCTAACAACTCTGTCAGTTATTATCGGCTCATGTGAGCACTTGCAGTTTATATCAGTGTCAAAAGGAACAGTCTCTCTCTAGAACCAGGTAGGTCATTGATAACTGGCCTTTCAAATGGATTTTGGGATGTTAGGTAAATAGAATGAATTTCTGTGCCTGAGAAAACTTAGGGTTGTGAGGGCCTGTGAGCTGTGATTGTGAACATGCTGGTTACATTCAGCAGCAGTGCAGAGGTTCTGTTATTTGGAGCCTGATGTCATGGGGTCTGTGTTCACAGCTCTGCACTCTGTTAGTGGCTTTACTGCACTGTTACTAGAAAATGCCTTTTTGAGTATTTTATTTTGGTTGTTTTTGTTTAAATAAGAGGCTGTTGTACAGTTCAGTATTAGAGGCTTTTCTATGTGTTTCCAGTACTGGATTAAATGGATGTGAAGTCTCTGCAAACTGTAGATGAGCTGCATTTTGGTAGAGTCTGAGAGATTAAGCTGACTATTTGAGCAAAGTTCTCTCCATACCCAGCTTGTGTAGATAATCCATTATGACTGGCTTCCCATCACAGTGTCTGAAGGATAGCCAGTGGAGCTGGGCAGTGAATTTGGGAAGATCGAAAGCAGTGGTTTTGCAATCACCTGGTATGGGATCTCATGGGTGCTTGGACTTTGGATTTGTTGCATCTGCTGATAAAAAGGAGCCTGAAACTTCTGAGGCTGGCACTTAGCTCTGGGAGTGCTGAATTCACATTAAAATGTTACAGGTCTTAGGAACTTCGTGCATGGTG
The DNA here is from genome assembly GCF_000695815.1 of Acanthisitta chloris. Lineage (NCBI taxonomy): Eukaryota > Metazoa > Chordata > Aves > Passeriformes > Acanthisittidae > Acanthisitta > Acanthisitta chloris. The sequence continues at coordinate 45,403 of NW_008671434.1, read as the reverse complement.
GACTTGGTCAAGCTATGCAATGGTATCACACAGACCAAAGTAACATCTGGCTTGCTGGAAACTGCTATCCCAACTTCTTGTTTTGCCAAAGTGTTGTCTGCTGGTTTGCTCACTGGCATGTTACAAACAGAAAAGAGCAGCTGTGAGATAGGAGGCTCAAACAGGCAAGTATCCATCTCCCTTACCTAGGAAAGGAGAAAAAGTCTCTTGCATTCTCCATTTCTCCCTTGATGGACTTCTGCTGTAAAGCTGATGCAAGATATGCCTTTAAATCTCTTTCTACAAAAAAAGTCCAGTAAAGAAAAATGCAATCCCAAGCACGTCCAAGAGCACTCATACACACATGGCTTTATAGAGTAAGGATTGGATCATGCATTGCTGCTGAAACACACGATTGTTAGGGCACACAGTGCCTCTGTGTGAGCACACCCGGTGAAAGCACTCAGAACAGCTCTCTGTGTGGCCACCCAGCTGAGAGGCAGTGACTGCTGCGGGGCAGGGCCAGGAACACAAAGGGCTCCTCACCAGCGCGTGCTGCTGCGGCTTCTGCGTGCGATGACAAAAAAGGACAAACCACAGGGTAAAGTGAGAGCACTGAAATTTTTATTTGTTACCTCTAGGTACCACGAGTTTGACATTAAGAGGCAAGACCAGTGAATGAGCAGCAGTACATTGCATTCAAACCTGAATCTCCAAAGCACCAAAAACTGAGCTAGGTTTACTTCTTAATCCTATAGTCAGCACACTAGTCTGCACTTGCTGCATCTCGTATTGTCCCTAGTTTAGTAGTACACTGTTAGGCAGTTAGGGGGCACGAGGAAAGAGTCAGTTGTGTAGTACCACTTCTACATCATCATAGGACTACAACATGCACATTCTACTATGTGGCCCAAGCAACAAGAATACAAGTAGAACAGTTATGGGTGGAGACAGGTTCATGTTACCACCACCTATGAGTTTGTAGAAACCTTTTTGGATGGGTACCTACAGCAGTTCATCAATCTGTGTGGGAATGTTACACGCATGCACGAGTGATACAGTGGAAAACATAGCAGGAGCAGCAGCAGGACGGAGGACAAAGGTGAAATCTGTGATGGGATGCACTGGAAAAAAGACCTTCCTCAGCTTTCTACAGCAAGTCTCTGCTCTGTTAGCGAGGCCTGCTGGGCAACAGTTTTGTTCTCATGGCTGCGGAGTTTTGATATGACTTCAAGAAATGCCAAGCTCTGCACTTCCTTTTGAAGAGGTTCTGGAAAAGGAAATATTAAAAAGAAACAGTGCTTTGTATGAGATGGGCAACAGATCAGAAAACCGTGTGAGAAACCTTTCTACTGATTCCTGTACACACATACACACTCAATTGTGTGTCTACACACAATCTGGTCGTTTACTTTTTTTGAATTGCTTTTGAGGATGGTGAGAAAACACTTCAGGGCCTGGGGCACACACAAACTCCACGGATTGCAGGTAATGATGAATGATGAAGCTGCTGCAGAGCAGTTAATAAGAACACCCAAGACAGATGCTTAGGAAGTATTTTAGTGAAAATATTTATTTGTTTTGCTCTTTAAGCCTCTTTACTGACTGTGGGCTCTGGCCTTGGCAGGCTCACTCCATCATTTGTGTGTGTCAGCTCTTGCTGGTTGTGTGGGGGGTGAGATGGTTCCTCACTGGATGTGTCAGTGTGTCAACACCTGGTCAGTTTGCTGTCTCCTTTTACAGCTCAGCTCTGACAGGAATGCAAACACAGCACAGTGAATTGCCCAACGCTGTGCATATGGATACAGTGCTCAGGTTTTACTCAGAACTAGGAGACACTATTTGACAGTTCTGATCCTGGATTACATGGTATTTTATATTAATAAGGAGAGATTTGGAGCAACTCAAAAACTGAGAAATTTTGTAAGAAATTTCATGAGTTTTCTCAAAGCCCTGTACTGTAAACATCTCACAGTTGATTTTGTTTCATGCCCTGTTCAGGCAGCTCTAGTGAAATCTTACTCAGCAACAAATAGCTATGTATTTTTGCTTTCCATGTGCTGTTGGGGGCCTGAACTTCCCAGGAGAAAACCCAAGCACCTCTTTCTGATAGCTACACTATATGCTGTGCTGTTTAGTTCTTTTCGATAGCAAACTCTGACATTTGTTCCCATCCCTACCTACTTTCTTGTTCATATTTTCAGTTTTCATGCAGTTTAACCCCTACCATGTAGGGCTGGGAACTCTCACACTGCTGTGCACCTGGATCCTGTATACACACTGATGGCAATGAAGCTGTTGGTGTGTGTAAGCACTTTCTGCTCTCTCTCCTGAGATATTGCCATGTTTAAGCAGGTGTTACTGAATTGAACTTCAGACATTTCACTGTGCTTTACAGTGGTTGAATATTTCTGCTTTACATTCAGGTGCCTGGAGACTCTCACACACAAGTGACTATGCTATGAACGCTCTGCTTTTGCTCATCTTTCCCTTTTTCATTGTCCATTTCTATTCCAAAGGGAAAGACACATAGATACCTATTTTCTGCTTAACATTGACTGAAACTCAACAAAGGCAAGCGCAGGGTCCTGCACCTGGGAAGGAATAAGCGTAAGCACCAGTCCAGGCTGGGGGCTGACCTGCTGGAGAGCAGCTCTGTGCAGAACCTGAGGGTCCTGGTGGACAACAGGCTGTCCCTGAGCCAGCAGTGTGCCCTTGGGGCTAAGAAAGCCAATGGACTCCTGGGGAGCATTAGGAAGAGCATTGTCAGCAGGTCAAGGGAGATGATCCTGCCCCTCTCAATCAGCTCTGGTGAGGCAGAATCTGGAGTGCTGTGTCCAGTCCTGGTCTCCTCAGTACAAAAGCAGCACGCTGCTCCTGGAGCAGGTCCAGCAGAAGGCAACAAAGATTAAGAGAAACTCTCTTGCAAGGACAGGCTGAGGGAGCTGGGCTGGTTCAGCCTCGAGAAGAGATGACTGAGAGGGGAACTCATTACTGTACATAAAAGCATTGAAGGGAGGGCATCAAGAGGAGGGCACCAGGCTTGTCTCA
>NW_008671434.1:38916-42214 GCF_000695815.1 Acanthisitta chloris | reverse complement strand
AATCCTGTGCCATGTGCTCTAGGATGACCCTGCTTGAGCAGGGAGGTTGGACCAGATGGCAGACTGGTCCCTTCCAACCTGACCCATTCTGTGAGCACACAGTTATTGAACACGTGCAGCATCAAGGTAAATGTGATGTCGGATACCCTGTAACAAAGGCTAGCAACAACAGCAGTCACTGGAGAGTTAAACTTACAATAATTAAACTAGTGCAACTGCTTCCAGTCTTTATGGAACTATACTGGGCTCAATTGCTTTGAAAGGACTACACAGGTCTGTTTACAGTAGAATATGGAAACATGTAAATGTTTACTGTGTGGAGACAGCGATGAAAATAAATTAGAGACAACAGAGCTGGGAGAGAGATGTACTTTAGTATTTTCACATGTAAAGAGCAGACTTGGCTCTTTGATCCTTCCCTCCTTGCTTAAAATAGTTTAAAAAGAAAAAGTTAATACCAGGGTTGTTCAGTTGTTCTTGTGTCTAAACCCAAGTATTCCTATAAGATGGCAGTAATACAGCAGTCACTTGTTTGGATGTGAGGGTCACCAGTTACACCTACAGGAAGCATTAGGCCCTCTGTCCAAAAAAAACCCAACCACTTTTGGTTACAGAAACAGCACATGCTTAGCTATGGTAACTTTTAATCAACTGAATTGCAGTAAACTCATCTCTGAACCTTCGAATGTTCCATACTTGGCAAGTCATGTGCAGACAGGCTTCACCATAGTTTCCACCTTCCTGTACTTAATCCAGTTCTTTGTCACCTTAGTTGTCTGTAAATGCCTGAAACCTTTATGGAATGAAATTTGTTTTCCTTTCACAGACTAGATCTTTCTTAAAAGCCTGAATGAAAGAAATGTAGCAACTTCTTGAAACCTCAGCTGGAAATCAAATTTCCCTGTGGCACCTTTCTCTTTTGTGGTTGGTTTGTTTGCCCATACACAGGTGGGAAGTTGCAATATCAAACCACAGTCTGCTTCAGCACACTGCAACCAGCCTGACCTTCAGCAGAGAGTGAGAGCAGAGAGATGAGTTTACAGTGTTCAGCACTAACACGTGTTAGTGCATGTCCTGCTCACCTTTCAAAGCAACCTGAACAGTTGTGCTTGGTGGGCTGAGCACATGAGGGCTGCCAAGGGAAGGACTCTTCCTAAAGCACCATCACCCATCAATTACAGGGAAATTGCAGCTGGAGGTTCAAATAAAGTTCTTATCTGCATATTTGCAAAGACAGCCTGATACTGTACAGTTTGCTGCATACTGCAGAAGCCACAGTCCAATTTCTGCAGTTAATATCCAAAACTGAGTTAACAGCCTCTTACTTGATGCTTTAAATAAGAACTATAAAAAAAGTGTCACAGTAATTGAACCTTTCTGTGTCCATTCATTGTGAACAGAACCCCAGTCTCAGTGTGTTTCTCCATGCTCTCAGTTCAGGCTAAGAGAGAACTCAGTTTATACACATAAATCTCAGGAAGGAGCCTCCCCTGAATACTCACCAGATCCTATAAGAGCACAGATCAGCACCATGGAGTTGTACTTTATTTCTGGAGCACTCCTGTCATCTGAGAGCAGTCTGTGTAGAATCTGAACAAGCTGAGCATTTTCAAGATCCTTTTCAGCAGTGACTGAAATATAAGTGAAAATTTCTAAGTCTGGAAGTGCCACTTGCTTTGATGCTTCCATGTGTTAGCCATTTCTCGAAACATGGATCTCTCACCAGAGTGAAAGTTGTACTGTAGCACATAACTCACTGGCATAAAACTGAAGCACATATTTGATGATACAATGACAGGAATCACAGCTCTTGCTATAAAAAATTGTAAAGCTGCCTAACTGCTTGAAAGGACAGTCACAGAATTTAATGACAAAATCCAGTCTTAAATGTGCAGTGAGCTGATGGAAGAGTCACCAGGCTTTCTAGCTACTTAGGCCAACACCTGCAACGTTTCAGCTTTCAAGACTTCCATTGCCTGAATTTGCTTTTAGAAATTCTGAGTAAATACAGATTGTGTAGTTCTTGATCCAAGGTAGAGGTAGCTCAGGGTCCATTATAAAGGCTGTGAAAAACTTATCGAAATCACCGTGTGAGTTACTACCTCTGTAGCTTTCTAAGAAACATTATGTACTGAACCTTTCAATGCCTGAAGACAAGACAGAGTTAGATGATTCATGTGAATAGGAACATCTTCCCTTTTATTTTAAACAACTTCCAGAGGCATTAGCAGTGATTTGAAAGTTGAACACAGCATTGTAGTATATAATGGCAAGAGACTAAATCAAGAGGAAAAATATGTAATGTTGCTTGCTTAACTAGTTAATAAAAAAGCAAGTAGGGTAAACAAAACCTCTGTTGGGCATTTACCTTTCTGTTTGGAAAGCTGAGTTACTACAAACACAGGTCAAAACATTTAACCATCTCTGTCTTCCCATGGCAACTCTTGCACCTATTTCTGTGGAACTTAATGTAGATGTTTTGGGGGCATTATCCACCTCTGTGTGTTTTTGAGCTCTTACTGATTAGCTAAGTGAAAGCTTTATTTTGATAAGCTCTCTCAAAAAGGGATTATCTATTCCAGTGTAGGAACATAGTCAGGTCATACAGTCTCCACTGTAAAGTATGTTTGCCTTCTTTTGGGTGTTACCCAAAATCTGAAAGTGAAGTTGAAGGGCCTTTCTAGATCATGTCATCACCTACCAGAAGGCCAGAGCAGATACTGTGTATCTCCAGTTTCTGCATGCCATGCTGGCCTGCCTGTGTCTGCCATGTATTTCTGTGCTGCTGAAAGGCAGGTGGAAGGAGGAGGCAGTTCTGCATTGCAAAACCCACACAACTCTCTGTCTATGGCTTCTTTTCAGCACAGACTGGAAAGGAAAGAGGTGGAGTTGAGTGCTGAGATACTCACCTAACTCTAAAGCTGCTATTAGTGCCAGTGCAACGAGAGCTTCGTTTTGCATTATTACGTGTTCGCTGGTCGCCATGGTTACTAAATGCTTGATGCCACCACTCTGTACAATGGTCCTAATTACATCCTGAAATAAATAACACAAAGATGAACAAATGCTGCGTTGCATGCAAACTGTATTAACTTCAGAAATTGTCACGGCTGCTGTGTTACCTTTGGGTCAGAACACTTGTTGGCTTTGCTGTGTTACCTTTGGGTCAGAACACTTTAATGCTTTAAATGCACATGGAATCACTTTATCCATAAATGTCCAGGCAGGAAAGCCTATCTGTAACTACTCTGCAATTGTAAGAGACGTGTTAAACCAAGCCAGGCAACTCCATGACTAA
>NW_008671434.1:0-38892 GCF_000695815.1 Acanthisitta chloris | reverse complement strand
CCCAGGCTATACAGTGTAACTCAAGTTCTCCCAGTGTGCCATCTATCACCAAACAATGAGGTGTTCACCAACAAACCATATATTTGGGATAAGGAAACACAAGAGCATAGTTTTAATAAAGTTACTAAATCCTTCATCTCTCTCCTTGAATTTTCAGAGTTTCTTCAACATGTTTGAAGAGGTGAGATCACAAATATTACACCTTACTATGTAAGGCAAATGGTGTACTTGAAAAAAAACCACGTTTAGAAATGGGCAGGAAAATGGGCAGCAGTCTCTTAAATATTGTGGAATTTTCCTTCAATTACAAAGGAGGTAAGGAAAGACTAGGTATGGGATACTGATGTGTTGGTTTCTGTTCCAAAGCCAGCAATTAAAATCAATTTTTGCCCAGTACTGTTGCCCAGTATCTAGGAAATTGAAATATTGACTGCCTTAAATGTCTTTAAAGCAGTTCAAAAACACACAGCTGGGATTCTGTTTTGAAGTCCAAAATTTGATTTAACTTTCTTACGTGACAAAGGACGAATAAAGATTTCTGTTCTCTGCAAGTATTTGATTACTTGTTAACTATAATTTCAAAAGTGATTTTGCACCTAATGTTTTCACCATTTTATGTCCCAAAAATACTTGCAAACTGTTTGCCTGAAAAATCAGGGAGCTTGACATGCTGAAAGGAAACTGTTCAAAGAAATGTGGTTTCGGTTTTAGTAGTTTTTATTTGTTCTGTGGGTGCACAACGTTTTGAAATAGTATTTATTTCTTGAAACGAGAAATTTTAATTTTGAATCAATGTGTTGAATTTCCATTTAAAGCACACATCTCTTTCTAACTCCAGCCTCAAGCCAAAACTGATGAACTGATACATGTGTTGGGAATTGATTTATGTTCCAGTGCTCGCAGAGGTTTGCAGTGCCATTGTTTATGTAAAGAAACAGACAGGATATAATCATAATCCTGGAAGACTGAAATATTTTTAAATAATCATGTTGAAGATGCTAGTGGCACTAGTTACAGCCTAATATCTCAAAAACACCACGTTTAAAACCTTTTTTTTCCTGAATGACATAATGTATGCAAGCATGTTAAGTATTTTGATATTTTTCCAGACTTGCAATAATGTGTTTTATTTGTGATTTTTCTGGTGGAACTCCAAAGTAGTTTTGAGATTTTGAGACAATCTGGGAAATGTTAATTTCTATTTGAATTAGTGTGGAATTTTGCCTGTAGAAGCCTTAAGAATCAAGCAGCACCTCTGACATCAAGGTGAACAGAACCCTTTGATGGGCAGTACCAAACAGATGCCAGCAGTCAGGTTTGGTGCCAGCATGGCAGAAATCACAAGCACCTACTCCACTTTTCTAGAATGAGACATAAGTTTTCTAAAGTACTGCTGCCTTTGTAAAAATTAGCTCAAATCCTTTAAAAGTAAAGGCCAAATTGAAGTCTGATGTGCTTTCAAGAACCAGTTGTACTCGTACTCACATCTCTAGAGGGCAGCAAAAGCCTAAAAAAACCACCCTCAGCTCAGTTTTCCTCTTTGCATCGTTTCCTCTACGGATACAGAAACAACACAAAATTAATTTAACTGCGATAGTTGTTAGATGCTGTATTAATATCTATTTGGTGCCTTAGTATTGTCTCATTGTATTTAGAACTGAATTCTGTTTTCCTGTAGAAAGTATTGATAAAATCTCCCATCTGTGGCAGCATGTGCCATCCGTTCATGCATGTTAGGGACTGCATGTATGGAGGGCAGAAAACATGAGGACTCAGAGAAATGAAATCTGGGAAGTTTTAGAGGCTGAACATAAAACGGAGAATGGATATTAGACAGAGACAGTAATATCAAAAATTAGCAAAGATCTGAATCCCTATAAGGCCTGTGGATTTGTTCTTGGAGAGGCTCAGTATAGATCAGGTTCACACTATGGTTTTCATTTTGTCAAAGCCATGCATGAACATAGAGGTCACTGGTACAGTCTGAGTTCTACAAATCACACTTGCCATTCAAGCTCAGTCATGCAGCCTATGTCTGGATCAGTGAACATGCTGAAGGAACTCTGAGCCTGAAACAGCCTGTTTCCAGAGGAGATACCTTCGTTCATTCTATGTCCCTTCCCTGTTTTGCCTAACACTCTCCTGAGGAAGGACAGTGGGCTAGGACTGCTTAGATTAAGGTATTTGATTGATGCGAGGGTGATGAGAGGGGCAGATGAGTTTTTCTTAATGTCATACCTATTGCCATGTACCTGCAAGCTTTTGTTAGACTTTGGAATAAATTACGATTTCCAATGATCCATCAGAATCTTAAAACTCTGAACTATGCTATATGAAGAGCAGGGGGACAGACTTATTTGTGGATCTCAGTTTTACATAAAGAGGTAGGTAAAATCGAAACAAGTGAGTTCAATGATTCTTCAGATGTCTCATCATTAAAACGTGGAAGATACAGCACGCTGAACTTCTGCAGGGTACACTGAAATTGAGTCAAGACTTAGGCAGAGGAGGTGTAACACATGAATAGCAAACCTGGCTCTCTAGAAGGATTGCATGCTGGGGGATCAGCCACTGACAGCAAGTGCAGAGGGAACAAGCTGACAACATTTTCAACACTCACTTACTTTAGATTTGCTGTGTCGTATAAGTGCAGAAAGTAGTCTGTTGGACTCTCCCATCACACCTGCATGATCCTTGGCTTCACACCACTCCACCAATCGTTCCACCAGTTTTACATTTTTGCCCAGCTGTTCAGCTGCTTCTGCTACGCGTTGCCGGAGCCAATAACACAACAAAAAAGTCGTCACTTTTTTTAAGCAAGCGCTAGAAAAATAAGCTCAAAGTTACTAACTAGAAGGTGTTTGTAGAACTTCACTAGCTTCCACTAAGAGTGGGAGAAGTCTAGCTTGCATGGAAGCAAGTAAAGCCAGTCCAAAATGGAAACAAAATACAGAAAAAGAGTCATAATCCAGTTCTTGAAAACAAGAATGTCAGCACAGTGAATGAGGCTTATGGATTGATTAAGAGCAGAGAAAATACAGGTGATGTTACACTCCCAGGTGAGCTGTAAGCTATCTCAACATATCAGAGCAGGAGGGAATCATGCCAGAAGGGAGCACTGTGTCAGTTTGATTAGGTTTGGGGGACTGTAAGTCACATTAAGTTTCTTCAATGGATTTCTATTTCACATCAATAGCTTTGCTACAACTAGAATGGATCTTCTGAAATCATCTGCAAGACTGAGTCAAAAAGAAATACAGAGCTAATTTACCTCATTAACCACTTCTGGTTTTTAGCAAACTTCTAATTTTATAAATCCTCATCCTGCAACAAGGACAAGAACTAACAGGTGCTTGTTCATTTTAAAATTGCAGTCCACAATTAACAGAGCATTAGCCTGTTCTAAGGAGCTAGGTACAGCCAGGAAATGTGGGAAGTGAACAGTGAAACAGCAGTGGTAGCTTAAAACTCACACCTCAATACATATCCATAATGTGATAGTGTAAAGAAATTCAAAAGTAAATAAGCATTTGACACCTATTTGGAGGGTCCAGGGTAGTCAATTTAGGAGTTCTGAAAAAAAAATTCCTCTCCCTTTGCATATAAATTAGATTTATTCCAAGACTTCGGGAATAAAATTTGGAAAACTCCCTGCTTCTCTCTTTTAAGAATCTTGGCAGCATATCACAGACTGAACCAAAGAGAATCACTTAACATAGAGAACAGTTTATTTTTACCTTGTGCATCTATTAACATTCTTAATGTTCCCAGCAGCTTGAACTGAACGGGAGGCATCTCGGATCTGAGGAATTTCAACACAGCTTCTGCAACACCAGCTGACAGCATCTTAGCCTTATTTACAACTGCACGAATAAAGAACAGGCATTGAGCTCAAGAACATTTCTGCAAGATGCAGTTTATTTCCAAGATGGTCTTGAACCAAATTTTCAGGCACGGTTTGAAAAATGAGTTCTGAGCACAGACTTTAGGAACATGAGTATGTGCTAGCAACACTGAGTTGTGGAAAAATGTCACAGTTCCCAAGGCTCAGCTGTGAAATTGAGTGCTTTTTCCTAGCATGCACATGTCATTTTTAGAGTAATTTTTCAGAACACAAACTCAGGGCTAGACTTCTCCCCTTGGTCTAGGAAAGGTGTCTTCCACAAAACGCATCAGGTAGAAGCCCAGGCTACTATTTGCACCCCAAAACCAGGAGAAAACTACCATGAAGCTCAACACTCTTCTGTTTCTCACAAAGGAACTAAAGCATCTGATTAGCAGAATAACCTCTTACCCAGCTGCAATACTTTATAAAAGCAACACTGTGACCTGACGTGTCTGCAGTCTGCAGTCCTTTTACTGCTCTCCTCTGCCTCCAACCTCTCTATCATCATGTCCACTAGTCTATGTTCTCCACCTTCATGGAGCTCTCTGAAATGTATTTAAGGTGCAAACCTGATCTTAGAGAAAAAAATAAATACTTTTGTATTCAAAACAGTGTTTAACGAGGAGCTAATCACTGAGGTCAATTATTACTTGCTCATTTTTCTATAACAATCTACAGGGAAGCTTATGCAGGTCTCTGGCAGACACCCTTGAGTACAGACCACAGGGAAGCTGACTGACAGAAGTGAAAAGAATGACTTACCTGAGAAAGGTAAGCAAATGGTATACTGCTAAAGCTGAGTGGGTTTAGTTATGTATGCATGATCACTTATAAAAAGTTATGGTTTGTCAAAACTGAAAATAGGAAAATAAGGTTAAATGGATGAAAGACTTATTTTTGGCTTGGCCCAAGAAAGCATACAAAGATATTGCAGATCTGTTTTGTTTTTATGTGTGTGTGCCCTAACTTTTATGCTTGGGTAATCAAAACTCATACAAATGAAGTTATTAAAAATGACAAAATTAGCATTCAGTTCACTGCCTACAAAGAGTAACTAACTGCAATAGGCTGGCTATTCTAACAGTCTACCTCCAGCTCTAACTGGGCAATTTTCAAAGCCTCAGGAAGTTACAGTAAGATGCAGTGTTTCAACAAAGTGGGCACTGTTCTCTGGTGGGGACACTCAGCTGTGACAGAGATCCCAAAGGAAGCAACTGACAAAAAAAATTACAGTTCAATGCTCTGGACAGAAAGGGTTCAGAAATCAAATCCACGGCCTCCTCAGCTCCTTGCCAGTTACAAAGCTGCCCTTTCATTGGTAGGGGAGACTGTGGGATCCAAGTGGCAAAGGACAGTCACTAGGCTTGTGACATATTTAGAACTGCTTGTCACAACTGCTGTGCAACAGACACAAAAGCAATGATGGGCCAGAATGGAAAGCAGTGGTCTGACTTGCCTCTAGGACTGTCAGTCAGTTCTCTCACCCTCATTCCCTGGGGGGTGCAGTGGGAGAACAGAATTTCACCTCCAGGTAGTTAGCAATGCAAAGGGAGGCTTACCAGGAATAGCCAGGTTTCTGAGAGCACTCAGTGCAGCATGCTGCACAGTTACATTTCCATCCTCCACATGTCTGTCTAGCAGATCCATCAGCTTCTGAACTATGCCATTATCCACCATATGGATGCAGTTTCCGTCTGTGCGAGATAAGACAAGTCATTTGTGAACGGAAGCTTATTACCAAGATTTTTACAATAGCCTCTTACGAATAGAAGGGTTATTTCCTTGCTCCTTTCTACATTTCATTGTTAAGAATTTGACCACCATCATCAATGGGAGTTGCAGTGCTCATGAAAAATTTAGAAGAATGATAGAATAAATACGGAAGGCAGAAATCCTCTATACTGCCCTACAAACGTGAAGCAGTAATTTTAAAGTAGGCTTAATGCTTTTCAGGACTGTAAAGTATAAAACTACTGATGTTGCTGTGTAACTCAAGACCAGCTTTACCATTTGTAAAGAAGGGCACACATAAATTTACATAAGCTATTATGGCATGTTCTTACCATTTCTGGCAAAATTTGCAATAGCCAGTGCTCCTGCGAGCTGTAGCTGATGACTATTGGAAGGAATCCATGAAAGTACTCTTTGGAACACACTGCCTTTTCCTTCTTCAAACAGCTTTTGCATGGATTCATCTGGGGTAAAAAGCAGAGAGAAGTCAGCAAGCCAAAGAAGCATTTGTTAGGGAAACTTCTCTTTGTATCTGTGAAGTTCTTCTGGTTCCACTACAATTATTCCAGTCCTGCAATGGGATGAGGGTCAAAATCTGACCTGTTACACCTTTGCCTGTTGGGTAGCAGGTCCTCTTGGTTATTTAGAAAATCAATAAGCAGTGAAATTCAGCAGCCAAACAGCATTACATGTATCTGCTGTTGCTTTGCAGAAGATAGTGACAGCCTGTACTTACCTCCAAGCAGTAACAGAACCATAAGATCAGAAGCTGTTTTAAGCTCTGCAATATCATCCTCTTTGTCACTGTCCACAGTTTTCTGGACAATCTCAAGTAAGCACTCCACCAAGCCTGCTTCAACCAGCTGCAGTTTAATGACATCTGAAGAGTAGCATGGATAACAGCAGTCAGAATCAGGACTTTAAATACATCATACATACACACAGGAGAGACTGTGAGAAGTTGAGATATCAATGGTTTTACTGACAGCTTGTGTACAGAAAACTGCAGCTTCTGTATATGAAATTTGTAGGGCCAACTTCTGTTATTATTCATCTAACAGGTGCTCCCCAGCTCTGGACTGTATTCAGAGCACAACCATACACTGATGCTGTATGGAGTTCTTCGCTTCTCAAAAATGAGAATATTTCTCTACAGCAAACTTTGGCATTTCGGCCGTGACAGAGCAGACTCCAAGGACTGTGCTGTGTCCAGGTACTCTAAGGCTTTGGACTGTGCTGCAGAGCAAACTTAGAGTTTCTTACTCTAAGTAATGAAATTCATGTACAGAAGAGCTACTGACTTCACTGAGACACACAAGTATAAAACACAGAACTTTTTGATGCAATCTTTGAGCAAGTAATCACCCATTTCTTTTAGCTGAGCCAATATTCCTGCCATTCGTTGAAGGGGCTGCAGAAGGAATACAGTAAGGCCAAATCCTAAAGGCTGGGTTGGGAGAGAAGTTTGTTGTGATTGAAGAAAAACTGGAAATTGATGAAGCAAACTCATTTCTTAGTTGTTACTGGCAACAAGGCTCAACAGAGAAGGTAATAAATATGTTTTTCAGTGGTGACATAGAACCTGGGAACAATATATTTTCTGTTGTTTCTACAACACAATCTTTAACAGATATTTTCCCACGAACTTGGGGCTGGGCATCTCCTTTATGTGCCTAAACTCCTTTTCTGTTGAGTAGGAATGGCAGGTCACCTGGTGCTGCATTAGGTCCTTTTATAGATGAAAGTGATTCTGGTAGTTTCTGGATGCTGATTTTGAAAAGTACAGTCATAAAGCTCTGCAGAAATGTGCAAAGAAATGGATTTCTCTCAGCTTTCTAAATGAAACAGTGTTTTAACAATAAGGTGTGTAACCCAAGTTAGAATATTTTTAAAGGCCAAAGCTTTGGAAATATTTTTTTCAGATAGTTTACGAGGGACAATTGGATGAGCAAGTTTGTTCTACCTCTGGTGAAGGATGTGTCTGACTCTCAGTTTCCTGGTGTTATTAGGCTTTTTGCCTGAGTGAAATTCACTGTTGCTCTAAGACTGGCTGACCTCCTCATGAACTTTGCTGGAGAATGCAAAATATCCAGTTGGGAGATTTTTTAAATAGGCAGTTTTGCACGGAGGTGTTTTAAAACATAAAGAATTTCCTTAGTTACAGAATTCCAGGTTGCAGATGTTCTGTGACTTGAAATCAAAACTGCTACAGCAGCGTGCTTAATCAACAACTAAATTAAAAAAAAACCCAACCCACAGCCATCAAAATCCAGGCTCTGCAAATACTTAATTTAGATGGTTTTGCCTCTTGACTTATTGCTAATTATCTACAATGAAAAGCACCTAACAGTACCAGCACAGGGAACTCCTTTAAGTATGCCTTGAATCCACAATGGAAATGTTCAGCTGACTACCTCTTAACATGCCAGTTACAGCCAGCAGCAGTGAACTTCTGAAATCTTATTGCAACTAAAAAACATAGTCTAAAAAAAATTAAGCGTTTGAACTATGTTAAACTCATAAAAAGTTCAATGGAATTCTGTGTCAGTCTCCAAGGAAGGAATGATCTTAGAGGAACTTGCTCTTTATTATATAATAAATGAATGTATTTCTGAAAAAATTTGCATTTTTAGAACTGAAGAAAAGAAATCCTGATTTCTCATACCACTTCAAATAAAAGTAAAACTGTCTTTTTTAATTGAAGTAAAAGTTTATCTTGACTTACACTATGAACAACAGACACACACAGAGTGTGTATGTACAACAGAGTGGCATGAGACTTAAAAATCTTTACAGTTTGCAATTCGATCTAACGATTTATTCAATTCAAACAAGCTTTAATGCTGAGGTGGTTAAAACAAGGTTACAGAGTCATAAAATACTGTGATGCACAGAACTCCTTCCCACTTCAGTCCAGCTCCACCTGCTCACCCATTTCCAGTGAGGGCAGATGGCAGATCATACAAACCACCCAGAACTCCAAGGGGAAGAACATCCCAGAGGGGTGATCAGGCACACATCACTTCCTGCTCTGGCTTGAGTAGTGAATGAAACTCCCAGGGACTACCATAACATATGGCACCAAACACTCCAATTAAATTCCTATGATCTCTCAATGAACAGTAAGGTGAAAGTGCAATTAACTCTGCAATTAACATACCCCTAGAAAAATAATGTCCGTAGGAAATGGAACGACCAGTGACTCTGTGGTTCCAGGAAATGACACAATGACTGATGTTCTGGTGCTGCAATGGTCTATGAATGCTTGAGCCAGTGTTTGGAGACAAATGTAAAGTCCTCTAAAATGCAGCATTTGATATTCCCATTGCAGGCACAGGGAAAGAAAATATAACATAATCGTATAGAGAGTGAATCAGAGATGGAAATAGCATCCACAATTTGCTGCCTCCTGTCATATGCTTGACAATTAAGACCTATTCATTTTGCATGAAACTACCATCACAAGGACCAGTCATGGCAGCTTCTGAAAAAGGCAGCCAGTTACTCTGCGTTCAATCCCTGGAAAAGACACCAACATACCAAAATACATGTAAGGGAATGAGTAAAAGGCAGTCTAGGAAAAAATAATAATTTCTCACCATTTTCTGCCAGGGGAGCCAAAACTTCAAAAATCATCTCTTTTTTATCATGCTCTATTTGCTTCTTGAACAGTTTCACAAGCTCTTCAGCAATGTTTGTGTAGGCAAACTGCTCCTTACTTGACTCTGTGAAGCAAAGGAAAAATTCAGTATGAAGTAAACAAATCACATCATAAGGTAGTACTCTTTTTGTTTCTCTTTGTTACCAGGTTTATTCAGTAAGATGACTAACAGCACTCCTCACAGACAAGACAACAGACTTGTGCTTGTCACAAAATGAAAAGATACATGTCTAACACTTTAAGATAAATGCGCTGATGTGAATTAATTGTGATTATGGCTGTTAAAAATATATAAATATATGATCAAGGCTGTTAGGGCTGGTTGAGACCAACAAAATGTAAATGTAGCTATAGAAACCATAACAGGACAAAAATATATATCTTGTCTTTGATGTCCCTCATCCTAGCAGGAGGAAGAGAAGATACATGTCTAACACTTTAAGATAAATGCGCTGATGTGAATTAATTGTGATTATGGCTGTTAAAAATATATAAATATATGATCAAGGCTGTTAGGGCTGGTTGAGACCAACAAAATGTAAATGTAGCTATAGAAACCATAACAGGACAAAAATATATATCTTGTCTTTGATGTCCCTCATCCTAGCAGGAGGAAGAGCAAGTACTGTATTTTATTTTCTATGGGAGAGATGAAGATTAGCACTGAATGCTTTATATATCTTGTCTTTGATGTCCCTCATCCTAACAGGAAGAAGAACAAGTTATATACTGTATTTTCTATGGGAGAGATGAAGATTAGCACTGAATGCTTTAATATTTACATGGTTTCACGATGGTGACATTTCTTTTTTGCAATCTGTGTGTGGCTATTGCTGGGCCATCTCACACTGCACAGAGAGCATAAGGCAGCTTTACAGATGGGCAAGCTTGCTACCAGGAGATTAGCCAGCAGATAACAGTTCTTCAGATGTACATTCAACAAAAGCATCTCTTATTTGACTGCCTGTACTCTTTCAGCACTGCCTGGCTGGCACTATGACAAGGGATGCAGGTGGTAGGGCTGGTGTTCTGCCTTCTCCAGTTGCCACCTCCTGAGGGCCATCTGCAGTATAGAAAACCTTCCAGCACCTTTGCTCTTGCTCTAATGGATGGTTAGGGATTATTTTAATGTAGAATTGACCCCAAGGACTGGGGGAAAGCATGAACTGCAGACCTAGACCCTTCTGTATGCATCCCACTCTTGTTTTCTCTAAACATGCACGGCTGCAGAGCATATTCTAAGTGCATTTTTGATCGTCCCAGTATTTTTAAAAGCATATCCATCACTCTCTTTATTGGTTTGTGCCCTGCTCTGACACAGAATAAGAATCACATAATGCTTCTCAAGGGATCTGTGCAATGCAGTTGTCTCTTAAGTGATGAAAAATGACAACTTCACAATAAAATCCCATGAAGTTACAAGGCAAAAATAAAATAATGCAGTTACAATGTGATTGACTAAGCTATTGCTTTACGGAGATAAAAGTATTACAAACAAAATTAATTTTGTGCCAATCTTAAAGAACAAGCACCTTTTCAGTGTATATGAACAGGAAGGGAAACAGCTCCTGTTAAGCTTCTTTGCTACTCCACTCAACAGAGCTGGATCTTTCCAAAGAGGGAAAGGAAATACAGTTCTCAGTGAGGCTACCATTTATTATATTTAATATCCTTGTAGTTTTAGTTGCATTTGAGCACTACAATTTTCAGCGTATGACTCCTATTACACTTTCTGCTGTGCAGACACAGTACATAGTGCTCATCTTGAAGACCTCTGATCTATTAATTTCTTTAGTGCTATTTTGATGGCTCTTTCTGTTGTTGATTTGTTAATCAACCACCTAAGTGAAGGCATTATGTGTATGATCAGACTACACTAGATAACATCATATTCTCTCTGGCCTTGAAATCTATGAACTCAGGCCAACAAATACCACAAACTCAGAGATGTATTTTTCATATTTGGAATGTTCTTAGAAGTACAGGATGATATCATAACTGCTATATTATTGTACTCCAGTGCAAAAAAAACCCTAACTCATTTCACCAAATAGGTTAGCAAAAGGACAGCAATGTAAAACACAAGTGATAATAAAACACAGGCCTAACAATCTGCTGAATTCCAATGAAAATAAATCCACTTGCAAAGACACTGCATCAAAGCAGGGCTACAAACTTCAATTTAAATGAAGTGGCAACTAAACCTACTAAAATTAACATCTATTCATGATTTATATATGCAAGTATTTAGACTAGAATATGTTAAAACTCTACACCTAAAATAATACTGTCTAGGCAGATTAATGACCTGTGCCTGTCTCACTTTCAGAGATTTTCAAGAATCAAATTTAATCCCAATAAAACTTTGTGGAGCTACACCAGGACACATTATCTATATTATTAATAAATAATTCACAGTAAGTAGCAGTGCTATGGAAATGCTGTTTAGATGATTTAAAACAGGATTGATTGCACTAAAGAACATTAACATAAAACATAAAGTTGTACTAAGTACCCAAATAAATTTCAGTTACTGAAGGGGAAAAAAAGAAGACAACTATCAATTTTAGAGAAACTAACCAGAAACTGCTTGTCTATTATTGTAGAATGTACCAAAAAGAATGGAACAAGAATCAGTGCAAGGCTTTTGTTAGTCTTTAAATAAGACTTTACAAAAACTGCATGTAAATTTGAGATTAATATTGTGGACTTACCGAGTTCTGCTAAATTGCCAAATGCAACAAGGCACATTTCTGTCAGAGCTGCATTTTGGCAGTGAATACCAAGCAATTTCACTAATGTAGGAATAACACCCATATTGATAAGCTGTGACTGCAGCATATCTACATAAAAAGAAAGTACAACAGTGAGTTAGCATTTCTCTTCATATTACTATTCTTGAAACCAAAAAATCATTTTTCACACAAAGCAACTTCTAGGCTAAGCAGCATTAAAATGTCTGTTTCTTATACTCTTCTACACTAGGATCAGGTCCAGACTTGAGATATGGACTCATAATTCCCCCTGCCCCTTGCAATGGGATGTATTCCCAGAAATATTTCTTCCTGATCTGGTCATAGGGTATAGTGAGTTTTGCAGCTACTGACAATTTTGTGGTAATCAGGTTGTTAATACATGTCAGGTTTGATTCTGGGCCTACTGACTAGCTGACTGAAATCAACCAAACCTAGCTCAGTGCAATAATTAATTATCTGAGAGTTTTTCCTATATACTCTTTTTTTCTGAAAGATCAAAACTAGAAAATTAAAATTAGAATGAATATAAACTGGCACTGAAATAAACATGAGAAGTTTTATAAAAACAGGAAGTCACAATGTAGATTATGAGGAGCTTGAGAAAAAAGAAAGTTTAATAAAGACAAAAAATGGAAAGCTTAAGAAAGGTCCTTAGAAGCCATTCTGATAATTTCTTGCACAGGATGAAAGTTTATAGTATTTACAAGTAAGAAAGTTATTGCTCCTAGATGTCTGCAAATAGAAAGATGCTTTGATGGTTAGGCAGAAACATGATTGTTTTAAAAGATTATTTATAACAGTATTTTCTCTTACATATTTTAACTGTAACATAGCAAAGAAGATACACATTGTTTCACAGCTGAATAGAATGAAGCAGACAAACACACCAGATGTTGTTTTAATAATTTTCTTAAGTATCTTTTTTCCTTTATATCTAAGCTCTTCAACTATGTTTAAGTATTACAGACTCAAAAGACAAGAGTCCAAAGCCCAGTGAAGTCAAAAGAATTCTATTGCTTCATTTAGCTTTGGGTCAAGCCCTACAGAGAAATTCTGGGGGTTTTGTTTGGCTTTTTTGTATTTTCTTTTTTAAGGAAGTCACTAGGCAACTTGAAATCAGCTGGAGTTTTTATATCTGTGGCATTGGAGCCATAAACATTGCAGATCTTTACAGGGAGATAAAAACAGATTATATCTTAAGTTTAGCAAATTTAGTATCATCTCATGACCCTGAAAAACTCTTGGCCCTCAAGATTCTGCCAAGTGTGTTTGAAATTTTCACATAATAAAAATTGTGAGGGGATTCTGGAATATTTAGCTCATTTAAATTCAGTGTAAAATACTATTATAATAATTATCAATTTGGTACACTAAATAAGTAAATGGCATGGTTACCACAGGTTTTGGGGGATGAGCAGGAGTCCTTGAGACTTGACACCTTTAATAAAACTGTATTACTTACCAGTAACTGAATTTCCTTTTTTTGGGGGGGAGGGATTACCTCTTCCACAGATTCGTGGTCTTTAGAGACATTTATGAGAACGCCATGTCAGACACCAAAGAGCTGCTGAAGTTGTCAAATTTCAGGTAAGTACAAATTGTACTAGCGCATGCATTGAATGCCATTTTACCTCTGGCAGATGTGTGAGTCACTGCTACAGCCTCCTACTTCATTCAAACTGACTGTAAAAATCTGTCTCTGAATAGGAAAACTGGGCAGGGGGGAGCTGGAATGGTTCTGTGGAGAAAATTACTGTGTAGGAGAACTCAAGTTACTGGTAAATAATCTGTTTTTGTCCTTGCTTTGTGATTGTCCCCTGCAGACACTTAAAACTTCTGAAGGAAAAATGGTAGTCATGGAGAGTGGGAGAACAAAGACACAAACCACAAATGCCATAGAAAATTATGTGGAAAGAAATTTCTTTGTTACTAGACTATACCTCTAGTCACTCTAAAATCACTTTATCCAACTGTAATGGACAAAGAGACAATTAAATTCCATGGGCTTCATTTTGACATCAGAAGCATAAACTCTCCATTTTGAGTGGGTTTTTTTCCTGCTGTCTCTCTTCAGTGCAAAATATATAAAAGGCATGGAGGAGATGAGTATAAAAAGGGAAACCATATCCATCTTTGAAAGGAAACTTAAGAGCCAAATAGAAGGATATATTGTTGTTCAAGAGAGCACAGAGTACACTAACTAAAGGGCCTCTAAAAGTAAGAAAAAAGGAAAAAAACCCATATACTAAGAAAGAACAATTGTACTGGGTCAAAAGTCAGGTATTAGACCTGACTCCACACCAGTCTCATTTCCATGGAGTAGAAGGATGGCACCTGAGTACTGGAATTGTCTACAGTGGTAAGAATGGCATTACAAGAATTGTCAATAAGGTTAACATTAATTAACAGCAGTAAGCAAAAGGATAAATTTTCTCCTTTGACAAAGACAGAACAAACCTGTGAGTCACAAAGCTGCATAGGAGGCAAGGTCTTTGAAAATAAAAGGCTGCCAGCAGCTATTTGCTATGTTTATACTTAAGTCTGGGTTTGCCATACAAATTCTGGACTTGACATTTACATCTGTCATTACCACCAATAGGAGGTTCTTTCTCTAGCAGTCTATTAAGCAATTTAAGAGAAAAGTATTACGCTTCTCACTGTACAGAGACAGCACTTTTCAGTTCAGAGAAATTCAAAACACCTAAGTGGTTTGGTCTTAGCTGAAGGGACTGCCAGAAGTTCTCTATCTGTCCTATGAAAGACCACAGAGTAGGCAACCTGGAGTAACTGTGTATCTTGGCCTGTCACTGCAGGAGGTGTTAATGCCCTACTAGAATAGGAGACAAATTCCAGGGCCACATGCATCCATCCTACAAGCAGTTGCCTGCCACAGGACCAAAGCAGCCATGAAGCCAGGCAACATTGTGTCTCAGCACTTCTACCTAAGCAGAACTTTATGCACAGTGAGCAGGAAGCATGAAAAACTGAATGCCTCTTCTGAATTTATGACTTAAAGCCACATTTTACACTGCTATCATATGTTGCACTTGTAAAACGCCTCTGTGTTCTTCTGGGGTGAAAAGCACTGACAGTGATGCTGTACAGATGCATATACAGGTAGATAAAGGCAATCAATACATGCGCCAGCACAAAGAATTACCTACCTAAAACTTGAATTTCAATGGCTCCATGTCCTTCGGTGACACACATGGAAACTCCAAAGAGTAAGATCTGGGGAGAATATCCCAAATTGAGAACTTTATTGGGGGCATTTGAGTTTAAAATGATGATTTAGTCTAGTTCATGATTTTGAACAGAATTTCAGACAACAACTGGTCATTTGTGTTCCATCAGTAACTGTGATTATAATGCTAATGGAAAACTAGTTTTGCACAAATCGGTGGAATAATTTCGTACCCTAGAGAAACCTGCCTGCAATCCCCACAGCTATATTAAATCATCACATAACATAAAAGTGATCGTATTGTTTATCTCATTATCGTAACAAACATTTTTTATCTGCTTTTACATACTTTAGATAGCTTTGCATTTCAGTGTAGTTTGGTCTTGAAAGCATGCTAGACATCTTTAGCTGTGATGTAAACAAAACAAAAACCATGGCAAGCATTAAAAATAGCAAAGGTAAGTCTTAAGAGGAAGCATTACTGAAATAGAGGGTTAGACCATGATAATGGTGCCATAAATCTCCCTTTCACTTCTTGTGTATTTACTCAGCTTCTGCAGATGGTCAGCAGTGCAAATCAGTCCCCAACATTCATTCCAGTTGCTAAGAGTTTTGTGAGAATAAGCAAGGCTTGGCAGTTGTATGGTTTAACATAAGGATGTCACATTTTACAAAGGCACTGAAGGAAAGACAACCTTGACAGACTGAAGTTAAATATGAAATGAGGAAGCAATCTATAAACACAATTTTTATCTATATATATACGCTCATATATATAAATGCATGTATATTTTCACATATGCTTAATGCATCCAGTTAACTTCTGATCTCTAATTTGACTACCTAATAAGCCAATTGGCCTACTTCTTCCACAACTTCTGCATTTCTTTAAAAATGCTTTCATGGTTTGTTTTAGAGATCTCAAGAGATAGTTAGTTACCTTATAGACTGATCCCATTATCTTGCTGGGATCTGCAGAATAACTACTCATGTTTCTAGCTCTTTTACATCAGTGTTTGCATATGATTATTGGTTTTATGAGATTAGTTACCAAGCATGCTTTGCCTCTTGCTCTTAAGCAGATTCATAGCTACACAGAGACTAATAATGGAAAGCAGGGATAGGCTAATTGTGTCTGATTGAATTTGGGCAGTAAAATATGATTATGACAAGAGGGCCAAAGTAACCTGGGATGAAGGCAAAAGGATATTTTCCATTGGAAACAAGCTCTCTGATTTCTACCAATGCAATTAAATATTAACACTTTTTTTAAAGTTTGAAAGAGCTGCAAGAGATGTGAAAGCTGAGTTTGTTCTCTTGACATTGTAGTTACTAATGAAATGATAAGATACCAAGGAAGCAAAGAAAGGATTGAGAGACAACAGGCACAGATAATTCCTGAACACAAGCAGATGATACAAGAACCTTGTAAAGGGAATCTTAGTTTTAAAGCTTAGACAACATTTTGAATTACATTTGTAAGCTGAGTGTTCAGATTCTGTATAAGATACAAGAATGCTTCATTAATTTGCTCTGTTTGGGAAAACAAAATCTTACTTGTAGCTGCTATTTAGCTGCCTTTTTCATAAAACTCGTGTGTGATAAATCCCTTAAAGTACTCAGGAACGAGTCTCTCGTGTTAAAAAAATAAGTTGATAGTTATTAAAAATAAAGTAGTAGCCACAGGAAAAAGAGGGCAACTAGTTGACTGGGAATGACGAACTGTTTAGAATCCAATAAAACAATTTATATACACTTGGCTCATAAAACGTTAATGATTAGAAAATATTAGGGTCTTCACAGATAATTAGATGCAACTAAGAACCAACTGTGCTGTAATGGTGCTTATCTGGATAGCTAGTGCAACTCACAAAGAATGTGAGTCATTAAGAGCAGTAAAGAAATCTTCAAAGTCTGCACCTGTAATTTTGTAACATAACATGCTAATCTGGAAAAGACTACAGAAACAAGAAAAGAGAAGGTAGAAGTGCTGCTTCAAAGATGGAAACACTTCCTTCATACCTTTCTAATATTTTTCCTTTTATTCAGGACCAATTTGTTTCCATAACTACAAAGAAATCTGTGACTCTAGGCTGCAATCCCATATCCTTCAGCAAAACCAATGCAGTGTTTATCTTCTTAAGTAACATGGGACCAAGACTTTGCAAGTAAATTGTGAAAATGGTATCCACTAACCTGTGAGCACAATTAACTGTCAAGGCAACCTCAGTTTTGATGTTTAACAGGTCAGCAAAGAACTGCATTTAGTCAGAATATTATCTACCTGAAGCTGCAATTTGTGGAAGTCAGTGGTTGTCTCAAGCTCCTAATTGACACTGACTGCTATCCTGAAAATTTATGATGGTCTGCAGGTGATATTTTTACAGCTGTTCACAACTATGGTCCAATTGTACAGTTCACAACTATGGTCCAATTGTACTTGTGGCTCCTAAAACAAAGCTGGCAAGACAGGTAACTACCCATTTCTCCATTCACATGCTACAGGTATGATCACAGAGTTTTCCTCTACAAATTCAGTCCTCTAAATCCTTTTTCTTTTTTTAAAAAAATATTGATCTGGCATATTATTGGGGGTTCAATTCAATCGTTGTCCCAGTCAGTGCGCAAATTCATAATGGAACTAGAGGACATAAACCTTACACATCATCCCTATGGGTGCAGGGCCAAATATGAGCTGGGTTCCTACCAAGAGGGACCCTTTCTTGTGGAGACTACCCCATACGTGGGGTAAGGTGAAGGTTTGGTAAGTCCCTATGATTCCTCCTTGATGTGGTGGTAGAACAGGATGGTGGTGTGCACCCAGATCCAGCAGCTAAGAATACTCCTGCATTTCTCACTTCTGACATTGCTTCAGTGGCTCCTGTGAATATCGTGTCAGCGTGTTTGTGTGAGATGAAAGATGTCCTTTCTCAGAGAGGAGAGCAGCTAGTGAATCCTCCTAGTTGTCACTGAACTACACAACTGCTTTATTGATTGCATCAGAATAAGCTATCTTACTGGATAGAATGAGTCATTTATTCAATGTTCATAACAGTTAAACTGTTCAGAAGCTGCTTGTTTGGGAGATTTATCTCATAATTAGTTTTTCTAGGGAAGATGTGCTGGGAGCTTGGTCACTGAAGCAAAACTGATAACGCTATCTCTACACACCACTTTTGGACTTGTCTGTCTTGAGCTACCAAATACACTGTATGCTCATTAGTCTTAATTAATAGAGGATTCTGGTAGCTTAGAGATGAGAATATCTATTTTCTCCAAATATTTTAACAAAGAAAATACAGAGTTTACACTATGAAATGTGACAATTGTGACACTCATGCAGACATCAAGCAAAACAGTTCCTGAAAACTATATGAAATAAAGGAACTAGTAAGTTACTATTTAGAGAAGATGCAAGAAGTCTGGTAAACAAGAATTCTTAGATAATACGAAGAAAAGAGGACAAAAAAACCTGAAGAATGTAAGAACAACAGGTGAGATATATACAACAGTGATATTTGCAGCTGGATGAGTAACACCAAGAGCTGAGAGCTCCAGAGAGATGGCACAGAAAACACATGGAAACTATGCTAGAAGAGATGACAGAGCAGATTAAAAATTTATACAGTAAAGCTTATGGACCATCCTGAAAAGCAGAAGAGTTTCAGGGACATAGGTTTGGAAAGTGAGTTACAGCAAGTAACATCTTTCAGAAAATGATGAGCAGCTAATAAAGAAGATCTGTCTTCCTAAGATAAAACACTGCAATTCAGGAAATGGGCAAACAATGTGATTAACTAACTACATTTGCTATCTGTGCCATTGCAGGTCAGGAGAACAGCCTCTTTGTAGCTTTCCTCATTTATCTCTTAGAGATTCAAAATTTGAAAAACTTGAAAATGTGTGAACACTGTAAAATATGCCTTGGCATATTACCACAGTCATGTGCAGAAGCAAACTAGGTGCTAGTTTGTACAACTAATGTAGAACACTATTTTGTTACTCTCAGTGGTCAAAGGTTTCACATTTAAAATCTTGTGTTCTTGTCCCAGCCCCGAAACATCTCCAATTATTGGGACAAACTTGTAATTTGTAGACACAGAACAGTGTTGAACATACCCATAAATGATTCCCCACTTATCTCAGAAGAATGTAACATATGGTTTTATATAAATTTCACAAGGAGAAAAATGATTAACTGGCATGTATTACCCCGAATCATTAACAAGACAACACTGCATGCCTACAACAAATTAGGCTTATGATGTTGTTTGATAATAAATGAAAAAGAAAGGACTTAATGTGGCCTTCTAATTAACTTCTGTAAATTTGTTTTTCCCTAAGGTGTATGACAGATCTTTATGCATTGCTTTTTGACAAAGAACTAAATTCCAGATGTTGATCTTAAAAGTTTTTGCAATATGCTACATGGAATTGCATCAGGAATATATCTAGTATTTTGGGGAACACAGTTTTACTGAAACAGAAAGTTGTATATGTGAATTGATGTCCTTGATCTTTTACTTAGTGTTAGTATCCACAATGTAAACCTACAGTTGACTTTAACTTTTTATCTTTTTTTTGTTGGGGTTGTTCTCCTGGTAGACATAAAGCAAATTTTCGGTTTACCATTCTCATTGCTATAGTTCATCAGCATGCCACAAAAGACAGTCAAGAGCTTCTCACTGGCTGGATCTGTTTTACTGCACAGTGACCTTAAATGGTCTACTACAATATGTGCACCACCTGCATGGTCAACTGCGTTCCTGCCCTCATCTGTAAAACAAAGAGTTACATTTAAAAAAAAAAAAAAGAAACCGAAACCCACCGTCGAATCCCAAACATAACAGTAATCATACAATATGAAGTTTTTAAACAGTGAAGTCATTCCTCCGGTGTTGTCAGATTCATCTAGAGATGGCTGAGGGCCAGCTTTTAGTGCAACAGAGCTAGAAAAGTGGAAACACCTACAACAAAACGGATTAACCACCTGGCACTAATACCTTTGTAAAGAAGTTCAGTGTTTGAGGCACAGCCACTGAAGGTGATAAATAATATTCTGAAGATACATTGAGTTTTGCCAGAGGGAGGCTCTGAGCACATTTTACAAAGCCTAGTCCATATACCCTTGTAGACCAGGTAAATTACTCTTGCTGTTCTGCAGATTGAGAAATTGAAACAGTTTCTTAAAACAAAATGGGGAATAAAATGGACAGAGCAGAGGTACTAGCTCTTAGTCACGAATTCTGTTCATGCACTCACTCTTGCCACACAGCATGTTCTTTGTACTTCTATAGGTGAAACAATACCACTATCAGATTCTCTTTGTACAGCTAAAAGAGAAAGTTGCTCTGCATCTATGAAAGACTACAATGTTCTGAAATGTTGTAAATAACACATCATAATCTTTGTATGGAACAATTTCTGCATAACAAATCAGATTTGATGCAACAGTGTAGGAATAAAGGAAAAATTTGCCTTCTATTATAGTAATCTCAATACTGCTTCCTTTCCCAGCAGGCAATCAGCAATACACAACAGCCAACACCCTGAATTCCAGGGCTTCCAAAAGGATATTTCCATGTGAGCTAGAGTTGGAATCAACTGGAAAATCTGGATGAAAACAAGACCTTTAGGGGGAAAATCACTAAAGCAGAAATTTTGCAAAGTAAGAAAAAATCCACCCTCTCCTCAATTGTTAACAGCCCCAAAGCAAACCTCCTCTTTCTCTTGTTATTCATCACTCTACCATCACCCCATCTCTCTCATCATCATATGTTGAGGTCAAGCTACCAAGTTTTCATCATTCTGCAATGTGTTCAGCATGAAAACCAAGGCTGTCCACAATTATAATATTATCTTCTACTATAAAGTGTTCCAGAGATCTGCAAAAAGAAGTTTCTAAATCTTCCAATTCTTGTTAAAACTATTTATGTGGCATATATACCCCTTATATTACATAAAAACCCCAGGATTAAAAGTTTTGTATGTAGGGACTTCAGATAATTTGCTGAGTGGCACTGAAGGGAGAGTAATTCTTGGTGGGTCTTAACCATTCCATTTATTTCCAAAGTAATATATGTTTTGCAGAATAACAGATATATGAAACAGAGGAAAAACATAACTGCCATGACTGTTTCCACCTTGGACAGGATCAGGATATCAGAAGACAGTACTTTGCTGCAGGCATGTGTATTCCATTTTGAAAAAGGAGAAAGTGTAATAATCTATTTAAAATCAAACAAATTCACGATAAGATTCTGTGTCAAGGAAGGGCTATTCCAAAAGGATGAATACAGAAGAAATCTCACATCCTTGATAAGGTAGCAAACAGAGCCATAATGCTGAAATGAAAGGAAGTCTTATGCTAAACTACAGGGAGACAATACAGTCAGGTGTTCAGATTCAGTGCTTACATTTACCAAACCAGATGAGAATAAAACCAAATTTGCTTGGAATATTCCAACATCCTGTTTTATGTATCTTCTTCTGGCATTTTTTTATAGAAAAGTTATGCAAATACATTATTTTGTTTTTGAATCAACTGTTTTGTGGGTCAAAACGGATGTGCAAAATGAAACTGAAACTGGATCTGATGGACTGAACGAGTCCTCGAATTGCTATAATGCAACTGAAGTCAACAAATTAAACCTTAATAAAGTTCAGCTTCAGATAAGAATTATGAGTTAAGCTTGTTCCTGTGTCTTGATATGGAGCTGCATGTAAAATATGTAAGCAAAGAATAATGTAAAGGTAGACCTGGGTGAAGGGTTTGGAAGCAAGGGTTTAAAAACAGTAAGAATGTTACAAGCCAAGTTCCTTCTTACCTGGATGGAATTTGGCAGAACTCCACTGAAAATAATTGTGTGATAATATTTTACAACAAATGAAAATCTAAGTCATATATCCTTTGCGTTCCATTACCCCTGGTTTGTCAAAGAAGTTATATTTCAAAAACTGCTGTATAGTCTTTCGCTTAAAATACATGACAAAATGCTTATCCATACACTGTTTTTGTTAGATAAATAGATAATCATCTTCCACTGTACAGACAGCAAAATTAAAGCAGAAAGATTCAGAAACAAATCTCACTCAAAGAAACGTCTCTGTCTCTATAGTATACTCAAAAACTTAGGTACAAATGAACTTCAGGATCCTTCCCAAGTAGGTGGCAGGCTGTAAGTGCTAGACTTTTACAGGACTTCACAGGCTGGAAGATTTGTAGAAGAGTTTGTTGCTCTACCTCTTTCCCACGCTAAAACTCACCCTTGCGTGGCTGCTTCTCTGCTCTAGGCAGCTGAGTGAAGAACAGACCTGGACTAGTGCTATAATTAGGATCTCCTAGTGCTGCCTTCTTTACCCAAGAGGATTAACTCAACTCATTACTGCAGGGCCACAAAGAATCCTGTAGCAAATGTAGGTGGAAAATTCTGAAGGTCCTGACTACCCACTGCCAGCACTGCTCCGACGCCCTGCTGCATCCCCAGGCAAAAAGAGTACTTGTGACTCAGAATGCCTTATGCATGTCTTACCTACTCACTTCTCACTACTCCGTCGCTAAGAAACAGATTCTGCACACAAGAATACTCATCAAACTCCAAATCATTTAGTCAAAACAAGCCCACAGCATGTTGCTGTGTCTTGTTCTCAATCCAACTATTACCTTGCAGTTCAGCAGTTCTACGAACTCCCACACTCAACGTGCTTCCAGCCTCCCAGAAGTTGTGTTGATTTTTTTTCCTGTGACCTTTTTAAATAAACATTTGCTATTCCTAAGAGAACAGTGATTGAAGAGTTTAATGAGAGCATTCATTAAACTGCTTAAAAATTCTTCACTACAGCTCACAAAGGGCAATGCTGTTGCATAACTTTTTTTTTAAGCACACGTAATACTGTCAAAAGATGCCAGAATGACAACCCAAGAGACCAGAGGGATTATTTTCCCTCTAAAATATACAGTAAGATTTATTACAGAATGAGTTATTACTTCCACAATTTTCCTTAGTCCAATTCAACACAACTGTCTCTAAGAATTAGTATAGTCTCTTTTATGATACTCAGTTGCTCATAGGAGTTTTATGCACAAAATGAGGTTTTAATATGGATTATTGAATTACTGTGCCTGCTCACATTCCCCCTATGAACAGTCTTGTCAAATTTTCCTGCAGCTTGACCATGCCTGCTTCAATGAATACCCAAGTCAACAACCAATTTTTTTTTTAGTGTGTGTAACTGTTAGATGTTTAAAATGCAGCACTTAGAGTAGTTTCAATTTGCTTTCCCCAAGATAAGTTTGCATAATTTTCCCTTGAGGTTTTCTCCCTATTTACTAAACCCTAAAGCAAATCACTAACTCATAAAATGTTAACAAGGAAAAAAGAATGGAAGTGACAGCTTAAAGAATGAAAGCAGCATAAAGTATAAGCTATATATGGCCAATGAGTTATTTCTAAACCACATGCACGAATTCTTTGATTTTTGTCATCACCGAAGGCTTATTATTTCAGGAAATACAGCTACATCAGGAAAAAGGGCTATGCCAGGATACTGGCAGATACCGAAAAATATTTTTGCAATTAGCTCACTTGGTGCTCTTTAAGCCTTAAATTAGCTTTGTTGTTTTCACACTGGAACCTTTTTCTTAATATAAAGTTTAAGCTATGCCAATCCAAGTGACATTGAAGAATCAGATGCATCTCATACAGACTGGAACAAAAACATTTCTTATTAATGATCCATTAAGATACAGAGCTGTGCTTCACTAGAAAAAAAACCCAACAGTTTCAGTTCTAAAAATCCATACTTTCCTCAATTTCTAATAAAGTTTCCAAAAAACTGGCCTCAATTATTCTAAACTTTTCTCTTCACCATCTCTGATATTTAAAACTACAGTTCAGAAGTAATTTGTACTTCAGAAATGATCCTAGTCCTGCAAAGATGCACACCATTACTTGAGTGGGCACATGGCAAGTAAACCCACAGGACTTGTGAAAATCAGGTAGGTGCCTAGAATTCTGGTGATGATGCTATTATAGCCAGTTAAACAATGACTAAGCAGAAGCATAAAAATTAGGTTTGGTATAGTGATAAACTACATGGTTGTCTGAAAGCTTGTCCAATTTTTTTTTCTCAGGCTAAAGGTAAGGTATGAACACTTTGTATATTACCTTCACCTGTGATATCTTTCTCTCATGATGGCCACAGTGCCACTGCTTTCCAAACAGTTCTTTGCTAAGTCACTGTTACTGTTATCTTCATTCTGAAATGTGAATTTAGTGTTTCACAATACAATTCAATATGCAATGACACTTTTCAGTAGGTGTTCTCCATTGGTTTGCAGACTCCAAATGCATTTGTTAAACACATTTCTTAAAATGATCATTTGGGCTTTAAGTATACAATTTTTACTTTGAAATGTTCTGGTTTTGTCTTGCAACTGGAAAACTGAATTCTCCTTTCCCCAAATCACATTCTGCAAAAGTTTATTGGTGTAAATAGTTGCACTGGTAAAAATGGTGCAAATCGGTGAGGATGATTTGTATGATTAAGTTCCCAGATTTGCATAAACCAAGCTGCCAAGACAGCAAGTTTTGGTGACATGGAAAAAATATAGCATTTATTTTAAAATTCTTCTTATGCTGCAATTGAGTGTAATGACCAAATCCTTTAAGTGACATATTGCCATTTAACTTTAAGTATTTCATCTTTATTGCATTTGGCTACAATCTTGCCAAATTAGATCAGTGCTTTATGGATAACTCGGTTTTTTTTTAATTAAAAAATATGAACTAGTTTACATTAACCCAATGTGGGGGTATGTGCAGGGAGATTTTTTTCTACATGTTCTATTTTGCTTTACTTGTGTTTTTTAAATTAGGTCCTCTTCACATGGTTTTTGTACTGAAGCACTCATTTGCTCCTGCTGCTTATTCTTTCACCTGAAATCATAATCATCTGTGATATCAAACTGGCTGCTGTCAGGAAATTATGATGTGACACACAGAAAATTACAACCATGCAAGAGGACAAAACAGCAGGAGCAGAACCTCAAAGGAAAAAAGTCACAGTCACATGCAGAAAAAATTAAGAGAAAATATTCAAAAAACAATGGCAAACCCTGAGCTAGTGTAAATGACATATATCCATGCAGACATTAGGAAAAACATTGCCATTTATATAAAATGGGAGTTTACCTTTTATTTTCCTGTCTGAACAGTGTAAGATTAAAACTTTTCATACAATACTGTCATTCAATACTTGATCCTACTTTGTCTCTCCAATCTGTTTGTGTATGCTTTTTAGTCTCTGGTTTCTGGACCCCATCAATTCTCTGACTGCATGACTACAGACTACAACCCTCTTAGGGAACACACAGGAGCATAATTAATTTTATTTTTCAAGGAAAGTAAGCTTCACATGATTATATTGCATTATATTGTTTGCTGCTTTTCCCATGTCTTCTGTGCACTTGTTGAAAAGGGACAAGACACAGCAATAGTGTATTTTGAGACTAATGTTTTACTAGTTTGAAAGATCATTTTTGGGATTGCTCTGTCTTGTACTGAAATTCTATTTTCCTTTATTTAATTCCTTCAGAAATTACAAAACTCTCA
Organism: Acanthisitta chloris; assembly: GCF_000695815.1. Classification (NCBI taxonomy): domain Eukaryota; kingdom Metazoa; phylum Chordata; class Aves; order Passeriformes; family Acanthisittidae; genus Acanthisitta; species Acanthisitta chloris. The sequence goes on along the minus strand of NW_008671434.1, from coordinate 13,061 downwards.
TTACCAGAAGTACTGTTTTATTTTTTTTTTGCTTATTGATGAAAAGCACAATATATTCTTAAAAGTTTTGCTGTATGAAGACAAACTAATCTTGAATTAGTTATGCCTGCTTCAGAGATAAACACAAGAGTCTTGTAGTCAGCTCATCTTAAAATACTGGCAACTATCCTTAGCCCTAAGGGTGAGCATTGAGGGTACTGTCTCCTAAGTTATTCCACTAGATTAATTGCTAAAATAATAAATTTGTAAACAGTAAACTAGAAATGCTAACAGAACATTGTCTTTTAATACAGTCTCTTCAAAGACTGGAAATAGGCAGTGTTGATCTTTATGGATAAAACTGCTGCCAGCAATTTTGCTGGCTAAAACTGATGCAGCAGTGTACTAGCTCTCTTATGAAACTAGTTTATTCTAACAAACAAATACAATTTTTAAATGTTGTATCCAGGTGGTTTTTTTAGTAGACTTCTCATAACATGTTCATTGCATGGATCATATGATATCAATGCCAACAAGCTCTAATCTCATTCATGATTTCTTTTGTCTACAGAGTCAGGATTTTGACAGAATGTTTGAAGGGAAAAGTAAATGTGTCAGTATTGCAAACTCCATTATGCTGAGACAGCAGTTAAATGCAAACCATATTCAACTTCACAGTTTAGTTTCAATAAAATTTGCTTGTTTGTCATATTCTTCTTACATCAGATAAATATGAGTAAAATCATGTGTTTCTGATTTCAGACAAAAGAACAGTGAAGAGTTTACTGTTCAAGACTTCAGTACTTCACTTCCAGTTAAATTCTACTAGTGGACCTGAGATTTCAATGTAACATCAGAAATGTTACATTTCTGTCACAACATTACATTGTAACATGGTTAATTGTTGTTAATTGCTAAATGTAACACAAACAAGGAGGCATACAATACCACCAGTCTCAGTATTGGCAAGTCATTTGTTCTGGATTCCAAGGATACTTCCAGTGTGTAATTAGAGTGTAATAATTACCACTACTGAATTATATTTGAAATTAGAGAAGCTAACCAGTATGAGAATGTTCTCCTTAGATACACAAAAGTCAGGTAAAGGCCCTCAAAGCTGAATGTAGCACTTCCCTTTGCCTTCCTTTTCATGAGCAATAAGCTTACAGCAGACTCTTCAGTTGATTTTATAACTCTATGAAACTCCTTAGTAATTCCATTGCAGTCAAATAAATTACTTTAGGTTTATGAGAGTGTAAGTCAGAGCTGAAGCCAGCCTAAGTCAGAGTCAGCCTACGCTTACTATTTCATACAGTATGAAGTAAGTCATGAAATCTAATTATGCATTAAAGCAGCAGGCAGTTTTTCTACACTGGTAAACAGGCATTTACAGCACCTCATACTAATAACAGAATAAACCTGCACACCACAATTCATTTAGAATTTGCACTCCCAGGCCTGGAATGCAATACTGTTTCTCAGCTTCAAACTCTCCAAGAACAAGGGTGTGAAGTGAGCATGGCATGGTCACAGTCTGCTGCAGAACAGGGGCACGCTGCTGGCTGGTGCTGAAAGGAGCTTGGCAAGCTTGGTATGGTGTGAGAGTGGTGCTGCTATCTGAAGGAGCTCTGGGCCTCCACCAAAGCAGACAGAGGGTCAGTCTCAGAAAGTGTTCAACCCGTGGGAATTTGGAGAAGGTTGGGAAAAACCCAGAAAGGAAAAAGGAAAACAAACCCAAAAGAATCTGCCATAAAGCATATTAGTGGATCCTACTAGACCCTGGGAAGACAGAAAATTATTCAAAGAAGTGAAAATGTAGTAAGTGGACCTGGGACCGAGGGAAATCTAGGGCAAGTCTTGGGTTTGGGGCCAGTGCTGTTTGAGCCAAATCATGAAGCCTGGGGGGAATGAGAGGACCTAGCCTTCTAAAGCAGCTCCAAGCAGCAATGTGTGGACTGCTGCTTTTTAGTATGCAGCCAGCACAGAGGAGTTGACCTCTAGAAGATTCATGTATCTGAAAGGTTGAAGGAAGAGTGGGAAAGATCAGCAAAGTGTCATGTTTTATAAGTGTTTTACTTCCCTAGCAGAAGGCAATCCACTGATTTGACTGGAGGGCAAGTAGCAATGCACTATGACTGCAGAACAGCCTGCACTCAAGAGGCCAAGCAAAGCCAAGATGAGGTTGATAAACTGGACACTGTCTCAGGTAAGTGACTCTTTTTCAGGGGAATGTGAATGCTGTTGTAGACAAGGCATCTATCTTGACTCCTCAGGCCATCCTGCTGGCTGGACAACTAACCATGCATACAGCAGTCTTGGATCAAGGAGGCTTAAAGACCAACTTTGTTCATACACAGACGTGTTCCGAACGCTAATCATCTCGCTAGTATGTGTAGTGTTACCTAACTCTTTCCTCACCATCTTTTGCCAAATACTTAGGCTGCAACTTCCTCTGGTGGGCACTGTCTCTAGGCTGTATTAGGGTATAAACAATATTACAAAACTCCTTGACCTAAACAGAGTCCTGGTCCCCTGGCTAAGATGTTCAAGAACTTCACTCCATTAAGTGATGTGACCAATCCTGTTCTTTGCCAGTAATGTCCAGCTTCTGTTTCTGAGAGTTACACAGTATTCCTTAGATATGAACACGACAAATGCAACTGAACTTAAGTCGTTTGCATGTTGTATGTTAACTCTGTGCTGCTATTACACTATATGAAATGCTGTATACAAGCAGATGCCTGAGCAGCTATCATATAAACAACTTTAAGTCTTGGCCAATGCAATATATGCATGGTGCACAGTGTTACAAAAATCTGCGTAAGTGGATCTGAGAGAACAACAAAATTATATTCTCCAGTATTATTTAAGAAGCTATAATTATATAATTAAGACTATATTAGAACACAAAGTTAAAAGGAGAATAATGATGTCTGCAAGCTCAACAAAAACCCCAATTAATAAACACTTTCCAACTACATAAAAGCAATGCTTAGCAAGATACTAACAGATTCTTTCTTGTTTTCCATTGTATTCAGTTGTCATTTTCTATCATTGCTGATTTAATGACAGTTGATATTTCTAGTCACATAATGCCTACTTTTGCAAATAAAGCAGAATAAGCTAGACACTTTGTCCATGTTGAGACATTTAACCAACAAGCTTTGTTTTTTGAGGGGCTTGAATGCAACAACATGTGACTGTGCAGTTATCTATAAATATGAAAAATTTCAAGTATCTTAAAAGGCAAAGTTAAAAAATTAGATGAAAAGGGAGGTTGAATTGAAAGAAGAGGGAGTTAACCACCTTGGGTTGCTCACTTACAGTTACGGAAATTATAAATGCATTTCTTTCTGATAAGAATGGGGGTTTTTGGGAATTCCAAGTTTTTTCTCTTCCTACTTTGTTTAGCTTTGAAGTATGAAGAAATAGCTGCATCTTTAAGCAAAGTCTGAATCCTTAACTCACTTTTGAGGTGGCAGCAACATCTAGCAAATAAAACAGGGTTTCTTTCCAAGTCTGCTCATGACCTTCTTTAAGATCCTGTAAACACCTCCCATATAATTTTTTTTCTTGTTGTCCATGTCTTCTATTTTGACTGTTAATTAAACAGGTGTCTCTGAGTCTGTTGCAATATGAGCAATGTACAAGTTTTACAGACTGCGAATTTAATGCTGGAGGGGAAGAAAGTACAGAATCAGAAAAAAATTGCTTCACTTCCTAGATATTATTTTCTTTGTACCTGTACTGACAGAATTGTGATCTACTTATTATGCGTATTCAAATAATCTTCCTGAAAAAAAAAAGGAAGAGGAAAAGTATTTACCCTGCAGAAAATAAGCAAGACCTATCATACCTATGCTACTTAAACAGAGAATTAGGTCTCATACCTTCCTCTCAAAGAAAGGAAAAGCTGCATATCTATAGAAATTTGGTTTTGGGTTCTCCCCTCCCACTCCAGTGGGGGCGTCCGTTAAATTTTGGCGTAAGTCATGAGAATTTTGCCACTTGTTTCAGTAGAGCCAATATTTAGATTGTAAATTTAAAAAAGAGCGATAGCCCGAGAATGAGAATTCACAGGTTTTGTATCACCTCTTGAATGACTTTTTCTGACACTCTAGGAAGACTTCCTTATCATTCTGATTCCATTTAGGCCAGCTATAAAATAATCAATTTAGAATAATATTGTTTAACAGCTTCCTAAGAACATTCATGATTAATTGCTGATAAGTACTAAATATTACTGAGAAAGCATGTGCTGGCATACATATGGTATACTTAGTTTCTAGCTGATGCAATACTTTGTGTGCAGAGCTTTGGAAAAAATACTGCACGATCAAGGACTTCCAACAGAAAAATGCTATAGTTTTCTAACACTGTTACATGCTTGAGAGGACAGATCTCAAGGGTCTAAGGATCAGCACTATTACTGTACAGTCAAAATCTAGAATTTTAATTCGGTGCAAACAAAACACTCAGCCTTCAAGCAACAAGTTAAAGACTCTGGCCTCGATTTCATGGTACTTCTTGGGAAACATCTTAGTAGATGACATTTGCAATTGGTAGAATCTAGTAAAATGATAGATGAAAATTTGTGGTAAGATGCTGCCTAGCTGCATGAATCAGGGTGACCTTCATAAAAATGATTAACCAGTAGAGTGTCGTTATCAACACTGGTTGTGTTCTAGGATTCTGCTGGTTTCTCATGTGGTAATGAAAAAGGTTATGCTGTTTTTTGAAGAAAACTGAATTTGACTTCTTTCCAGTATGTTTAAAGTGTCTGTTTTTCTGCTTTAGATCCTGGAATTAATCTTATCTCCTGTATAATTATTTTTGTACTTTTTCTTAGCAGATCTCTGTGAGCCGTCTGTACATCCTTATAAGACGGGCAGCTGAGTATACAGAATTTATAGCATGTCTAAGATCATTTTAAGATGTGGGATACTGTTCATGTTTCTGGTGTTAAGGCTGAGATCAAGAGAGATCTGGCTTTATATGAAATGACACACTGCTGAAATTCAGCTAGGAGTCTTGCTACCAATGCAAGTAAGACTGTAGATAACAAAGAAATGTACAGCTTGGGAAATGAGAAAAGGATCCAGTAAATTTCCTGCAGAGAAAGGTAATTAAGCAGCTGTCAGAGGAGAGGTTTTATAGAATAACTTGGTGTTTCCAGCTTCTTTCCAACTCTATAGCTGTTTATATCATGAAGCATGGTTGCTAGGAACATGGACCCAGGCTGGTGGTTTCATGAAGAAACAAGGCTGTGGTGCAAAATGCAATAGCTTTCAGATTTCCCAAGGAGGTCCCTAAGCAATATCATTAATATGAATATTATGGAAGGGCAGGATGGGGAAATTTTTCAATTCTGTTACAAAATATATGGAGAGCTAGCCCTCAGAATATGTGGATGCTCTAAAGAGCAAGAAGGAATTATTTTCTGATGGGTAAAAGTCTAATCTAATCTCATCTGAAGTCAATCAGAATGACTCCCTCTAGTCTGTACAGCTACTGATCAGGCTGTAAATATCCTAGCCTTTCACCTCCTCTTAGAATGATCACTTTTATAGTATAATTATGGTAGCCTCTATTGTGTGCTCAAGGCTATAAGAAAACACAGGAGAGTAGTTTGTCAATCAGTTCAGAATTGAAGTGTGTAACAAATTATCTGTGGAAAGATCACTGAGATTAAGATAGCATATGCATCACAAACTTAATGATAAAAATATTGTTAGGCTATTATCAGCTAAGAAAATAATGCTAATTTACTATAGCATCATCTTCCATTAAAAATCTTGATAAAATTTATCTGGTTGGCCTGATCTTTCATCTAGACAAACCACACTGGTGTGTGGGGTGTCAGAGAAGGACAGAGACCTAGCTAGACAGGTTTTGTCTTTCTCCCACATTCTCACGTGGGTCTTGCAAGAAAGCAGGCCTAACTTGAAAACTGTGGTCTCAGTCTCCCTGCCCCACAAACACGCCGTCAGTCATGTGAGTCAAGTCACCAGTCTTCCCAGTCTACTGGGTAAGAAGCCAGTAGAGAGAGCTGAGGTGTACTAGCCACCAGGTCATTCAGGAAGTTATCACAAGCTGCAATTTGTATAATGCTGTTCTTTAGCTTAACACCCTAACTGCCAGAGCTGATGGTAGAAAATCAGTTTTAGGCTTTGTCTACAGCAAAATTAGCCATTCTGCTCTGACTGCTTTTTGTAAGAGGCTTTATATCATAGTTTCAGCCTAACATTGATTTAGAACTTAAAAACATTCCTCATTACTGCATGTTATAACTACATGGGCAGTAGAAGTAAAAAAAAGGCTCATGTACACTGTAAAATATAGTTACTAGTTATATCAAATATAGTTACTAGTATCTCAAGTTCTTACATGAGCCCTAATTATCAGAAAGGTAACAGCTGCTTTTGTCTCAATTGCAAAGAAAAATACTATCAATATATAAAATTTTTTATTAGAACTACTGGCCTCCACATCTTGTCTTTGTTGTACTTTACAGCTTTTTGTTAGGGAAAAACAATAGCAATAAATTGAAATATATTAAATTTTCTAGTGATAGGCAAAGTGAAAATGTTTGTCCTAAACAAGAATTTAGGATAGGATACGTAGCTGTATGATAATTACACATTATGCTAACATACAAAATAATGTCACATAGAGTGGGTGTGGTAACTAAGTCCTGTAAATAGGCTCTTCCACTCAAATCCAAGATGATAATCTTGATTTCTGTAACATTTTATTCCCTTTTATTCATTAAGCTTATTCAAATACACAGGGAAGGCAGTGACTATCCTCCCACAGTGTATGGCAAAACACACAGAACACAGAACACATCACTACCTACTGTAGATTTTATCAGTGCCAGCTTTGCTCCACAGAAGGGGAACACACGGCATGTAATACAGCTTTTCTGTACTGGATAAATCCTGCACTGTAAAAGCCAGCAGTAGTCAACAACACCCGATAGTACAAAACCATTTTTGTGTGTCCTTTTTGTATTTCATGAAAAGATGTAGGCTGAACAACAGGGACATGAATAGTTGCATAGATTTTACTTATATGAAATAAACCAGGGCACCTGGCAGTGACCTTTATGTCACACATGATCCTGAAATAAAATATAATAAATAACTTAGGTTATAAAAATCTCAACAGCTTCTACTTGAAGTTTCCATCGGGAAGCAGTTGTTCAGTTGACTGGACACCTTAAAGAAAATCCTAAATGAAAGAATGATACATTAACATCCTCAAGCAGTAGTTGTCTGTAAATGGAAATGCCAGCATGGAAAATATGATTAACTTCCCTGAGGTCAAAGGCAAGGCAATTTAAAACAATATAAAATGTAAATCTCCAAACTCAGATAAAAAACATAGCAAGGAGAAAGGCTACTAATAATTCTTTTTTTTTTTCAACAGACAGTATTCAGAATAGCAAAACTTCAAGCAAATGCAACATAGTATGCAGAAAATTTCTTGCCATATGAAAAAAGGCACTAAATCTCAAGTTAACAAAATGCTTTTGCAATTTCATCTCACTTCCCATCTGCAGACATCCATAGCTTTCTAATTCCTTCATGTGCATAAGTAGATGTTCCTGGTGTCTCTCCTTCTGCACTGTATTTATTGTGCACAAGCTTTCATAAAAATATTTAAAGTAAGGGATAATGAGGCTACATTTTCAAAACACTGAAACCACTGGTTTGGTTTTGCAAATGACATATCTGTGCATGTAATCAGCACATGAAGCCACAAATGCATTTCAAAACTCAATTCCTTGGCAGTGTAAAAATTTATTGTGCCTATAAAAAACTAAAAAGCCTCAAACTCCACTCTTCATCATCCCTGACTAGGAAAAATACCAGTATGTAATCTTGGAGCAATTGATTGGCCACGTAAGAATTTTGAGAATCAGCAACATAGCTGAAGCATCATTTCAGCCACATATGTAGCTCCACACAGCTTTGAGATTGATAGAATATGAATATGCCTTTCTGACTCTGTTCCTTTCCAAGATATTCTGTTTGAGGAAAAATTAACTGTTTATATCTCTGTATATGTAGCACCTGCTCTTTGAAAACCTACTTAACTGTGTTTTAAAAAACAGAAACCCAGGATCACAAATCTTATCTATTTTTATATCCAGTTATATCACAATATTGAAACAGGTTTTTTAATCTTTCTGTCACAAAAGCATAATGCAAGTGTGACATTCAATTCCCCATATAATCAGAAGAGTCATGTGATAAATAAAAATCAAGAAAAGAGGAAAATGACCCCCAGTACACTACGTACAGAACACCAAAACACTCCCCTCCCTTCGACAAGACCATCTACAAAATACAGCCTATTTCAACACTCACGGCTATCGTAGCATATATTGCCCAGGGCACGTCCTGTTTGAAGCAATACTTCCTGGTCTTTGCAGTTTAACAGCTGCACCAAGGGAGGGATCAGCCCAGCATCCACACATGGGTTCCGCATAAATTCTGCAAAAAATGCAAAGCCTGTTAAAGTGAGCCAGCTATTGCCAGTTTCATCAATTCTAGTTACACTGGCATGACAACTGGGCCTTTGTGGGACCAAACACATGCATAGACAAACAATGTAAGTTCACATGCAGATTACTAGAGAATAAGCCCAAGTCAGGATTTAGGTTTAGTTCTTTCCATTATTTGCTAATTTAGAAGGAATTAAGAGTATTTAATTGACTTCCATGGAAGCTACTTTAACATAGTTCAGACTGAGCACATTTTTAGCATCACAAAGAAGTGCTGAAAGGAAAAGTGAATTCACAACAAATTCAACATAAATTAGAATTACTAAATAACACAAAAGATGACTTAAAACTGACATTCTAGAGCAGGATTTTTTAACTCTCGATTCCCTTAATTAGAATTCCTGCAAAGCTTTGAGAAGAATAAAATAAAAAATAATTAAAGCTCAATAACAGGTTCTTTATTTGGAAAGTAAGGAAAGGAACAGAAAAAGAAAGAATGAGAAATACAAGAGATTATGTGAGCCCAACGGCCTGTAGCTTTCCACAGCTGATGCACACCATGGGAGGAAAGGTAGAGGGACATCCACTGGGAAGCTCTCTGCCTTTCTGTTCTTACTTCCTGCTATGTCACAGAGAATCAAAGTATTATTTCATTCCCAAGCAAGTCATTGAGAATTATCCTGGTGTCAGAGAGATACAGGGCTCGTCTCCAGAAGGAGTTATAGTTAGGCAGACACTGTGCTGCACATTTTAATGAAGTTTATAGAAGGAACCACCTGATACATCAGTAGGTGTTATTTCATAGCTTACTACAGAGCACTGTTTAGAGATGTAGTATTGTAATAGGGAAATGGTCAATAAGTTTTTCATTTGTTGTGAATTACAACAGAATCACAGAACAGGTAAACTTTGGTAAGGTTTGAATGGACCACAATGGGACATCTGGTCCAACCTTCTTGCTCAAGCAGGGCCATCCCAGAGTACATGGCACAGGATTGCATCCAGACAGTTCTTGAATATCCCCAGCGAGGAACACTCCACAACCTCTCTGGGTAATCTGTTCCAGTGCAGTCACCCACACAGTAAAGAAGTTCTTCCTGATATATTGTTAAGGTCTCTTCTTAGCTGTCTCTTCTCAAGGCTGAACAGGCCCAGCTCCCTCAGCATGTCCTTATAAGAGAGATGCTCCAGTCCCTTAATCATCTTTGTCACCCTCTGCTGGACCTGCTTCAAGAGCTCTATGTCCCTCCTGTACTGAGGAGCCCAGAACTGGACACAGTAATCAAGATGTGCTCATTCTTATATCTGGCAAAGAACAGGACACTAAAGACCTCAGAACAGCGTTTAAAAGGTCCACAGTGGGGAGAGAAACTCCAAGTAGCAAGTGCATCTGAGCCTTCAGCATGTTCACAGTTGAAAGGGAAATGGCTGTAGTTGGAGAGTCAAGAGTGACTAAAGGGAGTTTTGTGTGTTTGGATATTTAAAATAGGAGAGACTACCATGAGCTCATGTTAGGAAGAGGAAGAGTCATGCGAGTTGAAAAGGTGAAACAGAGGCAACAGCACAATAAGGTGAAAAGGAAGAGATCAAACATGGCAAAACCACTAAGGCAAGTAGAAGGATTTGATGTGACCAGTTGTGTGTGTGTAACACCAGATGAGAGGAATGTGAAGGGAAAATAAGAAGTTGGGAAGGAAAAGATGCTCTTTTATCAGTAACTCCCATGGTCTGAGGCTCTACTCCCAGCTCTGGCAGAGCTGTATGGCATGATCATAGGGAAATGAGTTCAATTGACAGGGTTTAATGTCTACTATCCATAGGATGTTGATAACATTTCTCAAAGTGCCCTGAAGCTTGTTGAAAACCAGTGCACTATAAGCATTAAACTCATGTATACTTTTGCAAGAAAACAAAGAAAAGAACAGAAGCCAAATGAGGTGTTCCCTGCTATCCTTCTTAAACAACTACTTCAGTAGAGTTAGAATCCAATGAGAAACACCCAGATGATCTCGGTCTTGAAAGCACTGGGCACATTAAATAATTTCTGAATACCTTCATTTAAACCTTGGCTGACAGAGGTCCCAGTGACACCTGCTAATGAGTCTAAGAAAAAGACAAAAGCTATTTGGTATGATGAATCAGGTAAAATGCCAGCTTTTCTGAAGAGTGTGCACATAACATCAATTAAAAATTGTATGGAGAAAGAATATATTAAAAAATACTCAGACATTTAATGTATTAACTCAGATTTGAAAGATACCAGCTAAAATGCTCTGTAACAGAATCCTTCAGGAAACAATACATAGTAATCAGTTTAGCTGTTGTGAATACTGATTTTATTCTTAACTTTCCCTCCTCAGGTAGGAGCTAAAAGGATGAAATGTGAGGACACATGGTTGACTGATAGTCTAAATATACTTATTATAAAATCATTAAGTATAGACAAACTGATGTAATAAGGTTGCATAAATATCTATCATTCTGAAACATTTCTAAGTTTAAATTTCTATGTTTACATTTTTAACTGGCTATTTATCTAAATAATTTTAACACTTTAAAACTAATCTTTTTTTATTTTTTTAATTTTCTTTTCTTGTTAGTGTTGTTTCTGAATATCCATATATCACATTGTCTCAAAAATCAGTAAATTGGTTGGAGGCTATCAGAATGAAGCTACAGTATTGCAGTTCCAAAGAAAAGGTGGAAATGGAATGTGGAAACAGTCAGGAATAATGCAGCCCTTTCCCTGACGAGGCATGAACATGAGAGTTTACAAAGGGAGAGAGAAAAGGCTGCCAGGACAGCAGTTAGGAGGCATCCTGCTTTTCTCTGCCTGGTGTCTGGAGAAGCAAAGCCCCAAATGCAATCTGTGCCTCTTTGGCTGGGACAACAGGGCATTGGGTGAGCTTTAAGATCATTATTTCTAAATACAAATATAGTTTTTGGCTATATCCTACATCTTACATTCTGTATGTGTAAAATACATACCAAAATGGACCACTGATTCTCATCTGGGACCTTGGGCTCTTACTCTAACACATATAATGCTCTTTAGGTAGGAGTAACTGTTTTTGTTGTGTTATCAAAGGCCTCATAATGGTAATAATCTTATCACAAATCTCAGACCAAAGAAACTATCTACTATCCCTGAACTACTTGCATACATGCTAGTGCTGTAATAACTAGCTGCACAAATGGTATACGTCGTTTTCTACATGTATTTTATATAGAAATGCATTTCATTAGTGGTGTGCTATTTCTGTCCAATGAATTAGTCTATTGTCTTAGAAACTAAATATCACGAAAGTAAGAGCTGAAAAAATTCCAGCAGCTAAATGGTGTTTTGATTGTAATAGAAAGCAGAGAAAAAAAAATGACAAAACAAAAAGAGTGAAAAGGAGGGACATGAGAAGTGTCTAATCTATAAAATGAAAACATAAATGAAGTAAAACATACTGACAAGTGAGGTGAAAAACTGAAGATGTTCCAGCAGAAAAGTTCTTGTAGAAAACCTCACCATTTCTGGCTACTTCTGCTATGATGTTAGCTACTTTTGCTGTGCAGGAAGATTGTGGCGTCAACAGACTCGCAAACACCTGAAGAACTCCACTTTTCTGGATTTTTTCGCTTGTCTCCATATCTGAAAAACATACCACACAAAAATGACTTGTGCACCAACTTGCTCTGGAGAAGAAAAGAAAGAAAAGCAGAAGTGAATTTAAGTCTTTTCAAAAGGAGTTATTAAAGTCATTAGTTTGCCATATAAGAAGCCAACTGCTATTTCAGCATGCATATTTATCTGATGTGCTCATAGAACTTAACAGTTTGCCATTCCTAATCAATTCATCTTAATACGGTGACTGTTACAGCATTAAACACAGAAACATACTTATGCATACATAGGGAAAATACTGGAGGGACTGGTAGAAAGACTAAAGGTCATAGAGTGATATGCAGCAGATTAAGGTACTACGTAAAAGTCAAGGAATGATATCCTGATTTGATGATGCTCAGGGAATGATTGGGGAAGTCCTTACAGCTGAGGGCAGAGCTAAGATGATCAGGGTCTAGCCTCCTTTTACATTCAGATTGAGTATCACAGAATCACAGAATTTTAGCGGTTGGAATGGACCTTATAGATCATCTAGTCCCAGGGCCCCCTGCCATGAGTAGGGACACCTCCTCACTAGACCAGGTTGCTCAAAGCCTCATCCAACCCGGCTCTGTTCCAGTGTCTCATCATCCTCACAGTAAAAAACTTTTTCCTAATACCTAGCCTAATTTCCGTCCTTCAGTCTGAACCTATTACCCCTTGTCCTGTCACTGCAGTTCCTAATAAAGAGTCCCTCTCTGGCTCCCTTGGAGGCCCTTCAGATATTGAAAGGCTACTACGAGATCTCCACGCAACCTTCTCTTCTCCAGGCTGAACAGCCTCAACGTCCTCAGCCTGTCTTCATAAGGGAGATGCTCCAGTCCTCTTAGCAACTTCGTGGCCTCTTCTGGAGTTGCTCCAACAGTTCCATGTCCTTCTAATGTCGAGGAGACCAGAGCTGTGTGCAGTATTCCAGGT
>NW_008671433.1:0-749 GCF_000695815.1 Acanthisitta chloris | reverse complement strand
GGACCCTAATTTGGGATGGAAACAGGAGGATTTGGTGCTCCCCACCCAGAGTAGGAACAGGAGGATTTGGAGCCCCAAACTGGGAGGGAAACAGGAGGATTTGGGGCTGGAAACAGGAGGATTTGGGGCTGGAGCATCCCATCTCCCACAGTTCAATCAATCCATCCCCATTGGATCCATCCCAAAGGACAGAAGGTGCAGGGGGAACATCACAGACCCCCAAAATCTCCCCAATCCATCCCCCCCAGGACTGTGAATCACCCCAAAAAACGAGACCAGCAGCAAACCTGGACCAGATCTTCCCATTCCCCTTTTTTTTCCTTGGGAATTACAGTGGGAACAGTGAAAGAACCAACCCCAAGGGCATGAGGATCTCTAACCCTTCCCACCACCCTGGGCTGGGGGGGGGAAGGAGGCAGATTTGGGGTGTCCCCCAGGGCATTTTTGGGGTGACAGTGACCCAACCACATCCCCAGCACCACGTGTGCCAGGCCAGGCTCCCTGCAGAAAATTCCAGGCAGGATTTTGCTGTGGGAAATGTTGGAATCAGCACAGACAGACCAGACTGGACACCCCTAAAACCCCCCCCGAGGATCTATCCTGGGTGGGGGGAAAAAAGGATGGAAAGAAATCCACATCCCTAGGGAGGAGGAGGTGACATCTCCCTGTATCCCTCTCCATCTCCATCCTGGTCCTCCCTACACCACGACAGAGCTGGACCCAAAATCACTGCCCCCAAACCGTGGGGG
>NW_008671432.1:11961-14058 GCF_000695815.1 Acanthisitta chloris | reverse complement strand
CAGCACAGGACAGGCTGTGTCACCCCAGAGCCCAGGGCTCTCTGCACACTCCAGCAGGTGGCACTCGGAGCATCTTTAATGCCCAAAACGTGTTTCAGTTCTGAGACAGGACAGGGAGAGCCCAAAGGATCCGTTTCATAAACACACATGTCCTAAACATCCCTCTGGGAAGGTTCAGCACCCCTAAACCAGGGGGATCTCAGAAGTGATGAAGGGATGAGAGGTTTTCTCAAGCAAAGCCTGAGGCTGAAGAAGGGAGAAGGCAGATGGTGGCTCACACAGACAATTCCCATCCTTCTGCTTCACAACATCCTTTTGGATCTGCTCAGTTGTTAACCAACTCGTTTGGACAAAATATGTGCTTTACACCAGAGGGCACAGGTCCCTTCTGAGATAGAGAGAGCAGAGAGGCTCAGGCACAGACATCCCCTAGCACTCCCTGCTCTCCTCCCTGCTCCTGGCTCTCTCCAGAGACATGTTGGCAGCAGATCCCAAAAGTTTCTTAAAAATAAAACCAAAACAAAACTACAGTTTCTCCACCCTTTCCAGGCACTACAAGCCACAACTGGCCAGGATCAGCTGACAATGAGCTGTTTGGGCTAAAGATACAAGCTCAGGCCAAAGATGTTCCCAAACCCCATCGAGACTTCCCAACAGCTCCTGTGCTGCTCCAGATGTGAGAGGAGCATCAGGAACCAGCAGGACTTTGCACCCGGAGATGCTGGAGAAGAAAACACCTTTAACAGCCTGGAGATAAGGAACTCCTTAGTTATGCAGCTTCTACACAGCCAATTATCCTCAATTTAGAGAGAGCAAAGGATATTGCCTCCCCTTCCTGCAGCCCTACACACACTTCCCAGCAAAGAGGAAAGGTCTGCTTAGCAAATTCCTATCAGCTTGTGCTTCAGTGGTGGTAAAACCAGGACACCCTTGTCCCAGGCTGCTCCAAAAGTAGAATTCCACTCTTGGAAACCAGCAGGAAAGCACCACCTTCCATCTAGGCATGATCCAGCTTTGGGACTTTGAGTGGAGAAGATGAAAACTCTTAACTCAATTATAAAATATAACACTGGTTTCACAACAAGCACCAAGACTTGTTTGCTGCCCTTGGAGTTACCGTGGGATGTGGAAACTATTCTCTATTGCAGGAACGCCGGAATTCCATACTCCTCCCACAGCACACATGCTGCTGGCAGATTTCTCACTGCAAGACTCCCAGAAGTGGTCTGAGGACTTGGTAAAGCCTTGGTACCTGCCAGGGGTTGGTCTGGGTGTGCTGGGAGGACCCAGCTCTCTCCCACCCTCTGGGAAGGACATGAGTGAGACAAATTGGAAGACAAGTGATTGCCACATTTTCGTGGTGGCTGAGAACTGCAGCAGAGTCAGAGGCAAAAACCACTCATCCAAAACACACCCCGAGCTGTGTGTTCCCAACACCCCAGTGAGAGCACACAGGATGAGCATCTGCTGCAGCAAAGCACTCCTGTATCATTTAATGCTTACAAAAACCAGAGATGCAGCCAGCAGCCACCCCCTCCCCAGCTCAGCTGCTCTGCACGAAGGGACAGGACCATAACGTGGAGATCACTATCCATCCTCTCCCCAGACATCAGCAGCCACTATGAACACTGGGAGTACCATGTTTTGTCCTGTTCCCCATAGATGCTAAGGAGCTTTTCCCCCCCCATCACTGTCCATATCGAGATCCCAAGGATCTCCTTCCAGACCCCCAAGGACCAGTGCTGACCTGGTGTTCTCTGCCAGATGCTGGTGCAGAGCCATCACCTCCCACTCTGGAAGCAGACATGGCATATTCCCAATCCACAGCCAGGCCAGGCCAGGCTGTGCAGTTAAATCCATCTCTCCGACAGCAAGGAGATCTACAGAGCCATGTCTTGGAGCTCTGTGGGAGCACAAAGAGATCGTGTCCACACTCCTCTTGGTATTCCCTGAGCCATCAGCAGCTCTGAGGTTTCAAATACAAATCAGGGCTAAACGCTCTCATTTTCTATATCCATAGGGATGATGACATTCCCCAGCTGTGCACTCCAGGACTGGCAAGGGAAGGACGTGGATTTCACACTGCAGTTGGGAAAT
>NW_008671432.1:0-11925 GCF_000695815.1 Acanthisitta chloris | reverse complement strand
GGGAGGCACAGGCAGTGCCTCCCTCACCACAGGGGCAGCCCCAGGCACACAGCAAGGGCTTTTCCTAAAGGGAAAGGAGAAGGGCTCCAGGCAAGGCAGGAATTCTTAGAGAGCTGGCACTACCTTCCCTGGATAGCCCCTATGGCAGGCCCTGGCAGGGAGCACAGTGTAACCAGAGGAAAAACAGTTATTGCAGCTTCGCCTGGAGCTATGGAAGGAATTTACTGCTCCTATCCAAACTAGGCTTCACTTCCAAATAAAGCTGAGACTTGTAAAGCTGCAGGAGCTCCAAAGAGAGTGTGTGTGTGCAGGGAGAATCCAGCTTGGCATCTCAGCCAGCCACAGAGACAATGACTCCCAGCAAACCCAGCCAAGGGGACTCCAAGCTCCCAGTTGCCAAGGTGGTATGATCCAGGGATCCAAGCCCACTCTGATTCCTTCAAATATCAAATGTGAATAAATTCTTCAGTTTGAGCTCTTCAGGGTGAGTGTAAACCCTCTCGACCCTGTCCCTGGCACAGAGGGAGCTGCCACAGCCTCATTCCCTGCAGCCTGTCCCCATCTCCCTTTCATAGAATCAACCTGGTTGGAAGAGACCTCAAAGATCATCGAGTCCAAGCCTCCCGTGGTTACCAGACCATGGCACTAAGTGCCACATCCAGTCTCGTTTTGAAAACCTCCCTTGATCAGAGAGAGGAGCTGGTGACTCCTCCATGGCTTTGGGAAAGCACTGGCTGAGCTCTGGCCTTGCTCATGTTGCCTCCTGGATCCACCAAGAACTCAACTCCAGCAGCTCCATGCCCTCTTCCCCTCAGCTCAGACTGCCAGGAGCAGCCTGGGCAAGGAAGGGTTGGCAGGAGGATCCTTCCCTTCCCTGCAGGATCACGAACTCCTTTCTCTGAAGGGGAGAGGGATGACACAGGTTTCCTCCAGGTACAGCACACAGTAACAGAGTTTTCTTTTAATTCTTCAATAAAAGAGGCTTTCTGGAGACAGAACATGAAGCAGCTCCTGTGAAGCCACGAGGGGATGGAAATGGAAGCGCAGAAAGTGGAGAGGCTTGGCTGGGTCGGGGCGCCGTGCGGGAGAACTGCTGGAGCTCTGTTCCGCAGCCTCTGCCGCATTCCTCGTGTGCAAGTCCTGTAAACTGACCCCTCTTCAATTATTCATTAGAGTCTGCAGCTCATCAGAGACTCTGCTCCTCAAACAGGCATTTATTTGTGTTTTTGAAGAGCTCAGGAGCTCACTGTTAGCCAGAGCTCAGCCTTGCCAAGGACGGGGAGCAAAGGCTCTGCCAGGAACAGTCCAGCAGCTGTCAGACACTGCTGGAGAGACAAATCCACTTGATTCCTTCAGCTGACAAGACAGAACAGCCAGTTTAAACTCAGGGCTTTACCACTGCCAGGCTGGAAAAGCCAAAATGTAAAGAGTGGCCATAGGTGCAGCCCAATCCCTGCAGGCAGGGGGGAGGCAGATTTCCAGGCAGCATCACTCCAGCTGGAGATGTTCTGCTCCCACCAGGTTATCCTGTCCAGCCCTGGGGGGACCAGACTGGCCAGAGCTCTCTTGGCTGGAAGCAGCAGGAGAAGGGCAGTGGGTTGAGAAGGGATTTGCTGCAGTACCTACCCCTTCCCACAGCTTCACTTCTTGGAGAAGGCAACGGCAGCTGTGCAAACATGCCAGGCCTATTGCAGAGCAGAGCAGTCACTTGTTTGTTTTGAAACCCTTCATGGTAAGAGGTTGTGATTAGTGGTGTCCAGCACTGACAGGGATCACCCCACTGGATGTGTCTCCTGTCCTGCTCTCAGCCTGGAGCTCATGTGCAATGCTGGCACGAGAGCTCTCCCTCACCTGGATCCTCACTGGACACACAGGTCAGGTTGGATGGGGCTTGGAGCCCCCTGGGCTGGTGGAAGGTGTCCCTGCCCATGGCAGGGGGTGGAATGAGATGCTCTTTAAGGTTCCTTTCAACTCAAACCACTCTGTGCTTCTATGAGTCCATGACTTGCCCTCCAGTGCCAGAACCAGGGACAGAGCTGGCACGGAGTGATCACACGTAGGTGTCTACAGCTCTGTTACCTCAACACATCCCAAAGAATTCCAGCTCAGAGCTGTGACTGCAACTGTATCTGGTCATCAGCAGAGTGCTACAGGAGGTGTTTGATGCTGAACAACACACACTGATGCTGTTAATGCTGGTGATGCAGGTACTTCTCTGCCCAGAAGTGTCCATGCCCAGGGTTCCTGCCTGTAGCCTCCCTTGCTGAAGATGCTGCAGAGAAGGACATTTCTACATGATTTGCCTGGTCAGAACACAAAGGTCAACCAGCAGGAGCTACACAGATCTGGGAAAGAGCCTTGTCTTTCCCTCCACTGCATTCCCACATGCAGACTCAGGCTGGGCAGGTGGGGCACCTACAGCAGAGCACAGCACAGCCCTTGCTCTGGTCTCAAAGGTCTCTTTTATGGTGCAGAGCTGGAAGAGGTTAGTTATTCTCTTCCCCAGTTTTCATGGCACACTGTGATTATCACCCAAGAACAAGCTGCTCAGCACCCCCAGCCCGTGCCAGTGTTCCCTCCAGGGAGAGTGTGGGCTCACTCAGCACTGCAAATCCACTCCTCTGCCTTTCATTATGAAGTGATTTCACTAATTGGCTGTTGTACTTCCATGCATAATTCCTCACACTTGGCACCTGCAGGGAGCACAGGCTCACCCCTCAGCAGAGCTGGCTGCAGAGGTTCCATTTTTCCACTGAGTTCACTTGCTGTTCCCCAGCTGAACAAGGGCCAATCTCAGCCTACCTGGCAATTAAAATCTGGAGAACACAGGAGACAAATGAGGTTCTGTACCCAGGGACAATGCACAGCACTGCTGACCAGCCCCTGGGCACAGCAGCTTTCATCCACCACCACCACCACCAAAGAGGATGAGGAAAAAAAATCCTTGTACCTCTCTTTGCCAACAGCTCCTGTTCAATGCAGCATTGGACCTGGTTTTAGGGATGTGGCCATAATTAACCCTGTTTTCAGTGCCAATCCAAAACACAGCCCCAATGTGAAGAAAATTGACTCTACCCAGCCTAAAGCAGCACAAGAATCTTGCAGGCATTCCCAAGACATGGAGGTAAACATAGCAAAGATCAGGTGAGGAGGTGTCCCTGCCCAGGGCAGGGAGTTGGGACTAGATGATCTGTAAGGTCCATTCCAACCCTTAATTCTATGATTCTATGAAGGAACAGTTCTAGCAGGGACTTGTGCACAACTGTTCTTGAAAAGTGGAATCCACAAGAGGTCATGAAATGCACAGCTGAGGTTGCCCTCGGTAGGAAGTTGAGTTGGAGCTATAAAAGCAGCAAGAAAGTTCCAGAACACAACCAGCCTGGCCCAAAACTACCTCTGCAGTGACCATTTCATGGTGTTTCATGCCCAAAGACCCTAAAGTGCAACAGCAGCAGGTGAGATGATGATGGAGGCATCCGATTCCTCCCATTTCACACTACCAGGTCCAAAGTTCCCAACTCTTTGGAGGAACTCTTGGAGTTCCTCCTTTGCAAAGTGCCTTTGGCTATTGCCCAGGCAAACAACCACTGTGCTTCTGGCAGCATCCTGCTTACAGGGCTGAGGAGGATGCTGCTGCCACGGGGGTGTTGAGCAATCGCCGTCGTCGTTGCGTTGGGTTATTTTTAGAAGAGATCACAGAATTAGCCACAAAAGGATAGTGAGTACAAACCTGGAACAAAGGTGCCTCTTCCCCTTACAGCTCTCCACACACAGCAAGCACAGAAGGCTGTGGGAGGGAGCCTGAGCAACATTCCACTTGAGAACAGTCACCTCAGATGGTGACTGTCACTCGCTTCTCCTCAGTCCTTGCTGTAGGTAGAGCCAGTGCCAGAAGCTGCTGCTATCTACCCCCAAAATGTACAGAAAAATACAGATATTCTGTGTGCTGCCTGTTCCCCCCATCTGCAGCATCTCAGGGCAGAGTTTGCCCTCAAGCTGAAGGTATGTGTTTATAGGAGGGATTTCGTTCGTGCTGGTGGCAAACATACCTTGTACAAACTTGGAAAACGCGACCAAGGTTATTTCAGGACCACGTAGCAGAGCTTTGTGTGTTCAAAAGTTACCCAAAATGGGATTGTCAGCCACTGCTCACAGGAATTTTGGCCATGGTGCCTTGGAAAAGTGGAAAGCAGGACACCTGCACCCAGCACGGGGCTCTTGTGGCTGTGGCATGTTGCACAAGTTGCTCATGAACAGCACAGAGAACCCCAAGTGCTTTTTGGTCTCTATCTCATGATCTTTCCATGGGACAGCACCCACAGATGGAATCAGCCAGGATTTGTCCCAGAGAGTCCTTCAAAGAAAAAATCTTCCACAATTTTTTAAGCAACATCCAACCCAAACTATTCTGTGATGTTATGATCCTTCAGCAGCTCTTATGGAAGGGCAGTTTAGCCAAGTGTTGGAAGATGAAAGAGCCAAAGTCTCAAGTCTTACAAACCCATCTGGAAACCAACCAGAAGAGACACATTACTTCTTTTCCCCATGCCAGAGATGCAGGTGCAGTGAAGAACCACAAACCTACTATTCTCAGGGGAGAGAAATGCACAGTTTCATTGACCTCAGTTCATCTGACCCAGGCCAGGTTTCCTTGCAGGCCACTGGAAAAGTGCCAGGCCAGCAAGTAGGACAGAAAGGCAGAACAGATAGGTGAGATACAGAGGCAATGCCACAAATCCAGCTAAAGTTCCTGGGGAAAAAAAAAAAAACCCTGGCTGAAATGTAGACAATTGGGTTTTAGGTTTAAATCTTTTCTACTAAAAATACAACGTAACCAACTGGAAAAAAACCAGCACAACAAGCCCCCAGAGCCTTTAGCAGAGCTGATGATTCAGAGAGAGGAACTGCCACGAGGCCCTTGCTGAGGGGATGGTGCACAACAAGCTCTTGACAATCCGTTCGGCAAGGTCGCCCAGGGCAAAGCAAGTGTGTTGTGTCATTCTTCGTGGTGAGAGCATGTTTCTATCAGCAAAGGAAATCCTGCAAAGATTATGATTTCATGCTACTCAAGTGGCTCTTCTGCTCCACAGTGTCTTGCAGGGCAGAGAGGTCTGGGCACAAGTAGGATATACTTATGAGCATTGGTGCTCAGTCCTACATTTGGGGAGGGCTCACAGCAGAGAAATCAACTCCTTCAACACCATGTGTGGAGCAGGAAGAGCTTGAGGTGTCCCAAGAACGAGAAGCAAGTTAAAGCCTTTGCCCAAAGGAAGACAGCAGCTCTGTTCCCTCTGCCATTCCCAGCTGGTGTCAATGGGGATGCACAAGGCAACTTGACAGAAGTGGAACTTCTCCCAGCCCCTCCACAGCAAGA
The DNA here is from genome assembly GCF_000695815.1 of Acanthisitta chloris. Lineage (NCBI taxonomy): Eukaryota > Metazoa > Chordata > Aves > Passeriformes > Acanthisittidae > Acanthisitta > Acanthisitta chloris. Next base: position 6,551 of record NW_008671432.1, on the reverse strand, counting down.
GATAAACAGATACCAGGTGCTCAGCAAGGGCAGCTGTGCCAAAACCATCAAATACTCTTGTGCCTCTCATCCCATCTGGCAAGATCACAACACAGAGAAAGGTGTAAACAACAGCACCAAAATACCCCAGGGATTCTGACTTCTCGCTCTGACCTTCAGTCCATCACCTCCTATGTACTGGACTGAGGTAGCCCCTTGGAAAACTTTCCAGGCATGTTTGGATGACCAAAGGGACAGGAGGACAGGGGGTTTATCCTTCCCCTTGCCCATCTCCAGTCCCTCACACTCCCACATGCACTCAGCCAGATTACAGTGCATTACAGGATATAAAAATAGCTGTCCCCAACCCGAGTCAGCTCTCACCCCCCACGCAGCTCGGAGGGACAACTTGGACATGCAACCCCAGAGTGTTTTTACCTTGGATGGAGGATTCCCACCTTCTTCTGGAGCTGCCTGCCCATTCTGCAAGGGAAGAGAACCTGCTGTTAGCACACACTAGGCACAGGATCACTCCTTGTGTCCCTGACAAACACTGGTGGCTTTAGGAGCCCTTCACGTGGGACAAAAAGGGCAGGATGCCCCTTTGGACATGGTACAAGGTGGTTAAACATTCCCCATACACCAAGGGGACTCTTAACTCATTTAAAAGAAAGGCTCTTGTCCAGAGAGTCTCTCCACACCTCCCCAAATCAAACTGGGGCTGTTCATACACCGACTGTTGCTTGTGGGGTGAATGGTACCCCTGAGCCCTTCCAGTGGGTGATGGGTGCAGGAATCCCCTTCTTGGCAGCACATGCTGCAGACCATGATCCATCCCACCCCTCCTGCACCCACACTGTGGCTCTCCCCTCCACTGGTCCTCTGGGATTACTGGGAGCAGTGAGCAATGAGAGTGGGTGCAGCTGGAAAAGCAGTGCCAGAGTGCAGCTAACAGCCACTGTGCCAAGACTTCGGCTGTGATATCAACATTTATCAGTTATTTATTACCCCATTGCAGCTGATAAGGTGCAGGAAATCTGCCCCACCTGCCTGGCTCCAGGCCATCTCAAGGCTGCAGAGCCAGCTCCTGCTGCTGGAGCCATGCACAAAGTCACAGCAGATGACCTGAACCACTTGGAGTGGCATCAGCAGGTCACAGCGAGCACTGAACCGAGGAGGGATCGGGTTCAGCACAGCTCCATGCCTGGAGAAATCAGTGGGAGCAAAGGTGGGTGGGATTTTATTAAGACACAGATACTCAGAGAAGGGTAAGAACAAACAGAAGGTTTTCTGCAGACTGTGGAGAAAAACAAGGGCAAGAAGACTTTGCTTTGACATCTATTTGCACTACAGTCTCAGGCTCCAAAAGTCACAGAATTTCTCTCTTTCTCTGAAAGAACAAGGTCAGTCTATTCACTCCTTTTCAGCTGTTATGGCCCAAGAGAAGAGTTGCAATGCCAATGTATTTCAGCCTCAGACTCTTAGTGGGATGACTGGGATTTCTTTTCAAGCCTTTCAGGAATCTAAGAGGAACAAAGCCAGTTCTTTCCCTGTGATGTGATCAAGCTGACTTCTGTCTCAGGACTCCACAATCCTCTTCTCCCCCTTGGGCCAAATTTAACTCACTACCTTTTAATATGAAGGAAAATTTACGATTGCTGTTCTTGACAGAGTTTTGAGGCCACAGAGAAAACCTCCCTCTAATTTTGGACTTGCTTTCTACTACATTCACTGGGTATTTCCAGGTTCACACTCTCCTGCTTTCCTCAGGAGGGTTTCACACCATCACTGCTGGATCTACACCACTTGGCTCCTTGCTCGTGGTTAGGTGTAAGGCTAAAGAGCTACATTTAACCACAAGTTTAGTTTTCAGACTTCAAACCCATAGTCAGTAATCCTGAGTTTCTATATCTATGCACATTTAGGTCTCTCCACTCAGCCCAAGCCTCACAGAACAGCTCAGTCCTACCCCAACCTGGAGCACCACACACCAGCTGAAGAGACCACTTTGGCCTGATGCTGGACATGGATCCAACCTGAACTCCATAACTCACCTCAGTACCAACTTAAAGTTCCAAAATATTCTCAGCCAATGAGAAAAACCAACAGCACCACCACACAAGCCAAGTTCTCCCAAAGGAATGTTGTCCTGCTGTTTACACGGAGCTCTTGGTGCCATTAGCACAAAGAACAGCTGAGCAGTGAAGTAAGGTTTTGTGTTTATGTACAGCCCCCACAACGAAGGGGACACACAGAGCCTGAGATAACCAGTCTTGGAAACACACTGATGTTTACTGGCTCAGCTGTCACTGATCAACAATTCACAACTGGCTGCTAAGAAAAAACAGAGCTCAGGGAGGACTGGTTTTGTCTAAAACAGCTTAAGAAGCAGAATTTCCATGTTGGACAGAGGAAAGCAGTGCTTGGCTCATGGTCTGGAGAACAGATCTGCAAGACTTGTGTCAGGAGAGTTGATGCAGGGTCTGTGCAACCCTCAGCTTCAAGGGTAAGGTGGGAGACACCAAGTGGTACTTTTGGACCCACCACACCTCGAGTGCTACGTTTCATCAGCTCCTACTCTGAGGAACACTTGCCCTACACATTGCTGCTGGCAGAAATCCATCCTACCTAGGGATGGAAGGGATGGGTAAAGAAAGAGAAGATTGTCCATGCCAGGGAGGTTTCCTGGTCCTAGAGGGATGAAGCTCCTGATGAACAGGCACTTTCTCAGGCTGACGTAAGGCAGATGCGTGAGCAGAGTATTAGAGCCAAGTGCTTTCCTCCTACCCCAGAGCAAACCCAGTCCTTATTCCCTCATATGGAATTGGAGAACCATTTGTAAGCATCCCACATGGAAACACACAGCTACAAACTCATCACCTCCCGAGATAAAATACAGCCATTCCCCACGTCGTAAGCAGAGCTGAATTAGTTTGTGGGTTTCTTGGCTTGACATTTGTCTCTTTAAAATGCTTTATTTCTGCCCTCCCCCTGCACACCACACACAGAGGGGGAGTGAGTGTTTGCCTCTGTGCAGATATCCTCTCACAGCACTTCTTGGGGCTGGGAAAGGAACCTCCCAAATGTCCTACTCCGAGAGAATCCCAAGGATATCCTGCAGGCAACACCTGCAGGAGGGAGACACAGCTCCTTCCCTTGGGTGCTCAGGGCAGTGAGGAGCTGATGCAGACTGTGCCAGAGCAAGGCTTGGGCTACCAAGAAGGCAGTGACATGAGCCTCAGTGGGGACCAGCAGCCTGTCCTTGCAGCTCTCCAGCCTGCCCTGCTCCGGGGTGAGCGGAAACAGGGATTAGGGAGCTAATCTGATGGGCACGTGGAGCAGCAGTGAGGGCACCCCCTGGGCGAGTGACCACTCAGGCTGCCCCAGAGGTGCCACACAAACCTTCCCAAGCACACACTGCTCTGCTAAGTTTCCTTAATAGCACACAGAAAAGTATCCTGGAAAACAAGTGTGTTCAGTTACGCAATTGCCAGCCCAGCTGAACTTGGGAGATATTTATCTTAGGACATCTTGCATTTTAAATCCTTTTAATTCCACATAATCCCCAGCACAGGGAGCAATTTACAGACCAGGCCAGTGTGCTCTGATGTGAAACCAGGACAGAGTTGCACCCTGGCAGTGCTGGGAGGATGGTGCCCACTCCTGCTGTGGTTACACCACCAGCACAAGTCATCCCAGGTTATCAGCTGTGCCTGGAAAATCAGCCTGCTGCTATTTCTGGACCTCCAAGTTTTGACTAGTCACTTTGGAGATGCCAAAAAAACACCACATGAGTACCAGGTACCCAGAGATGCTCTTTAACCCAACTCTGATGAGCTGAAATTCACTCAAGCAGGAAGGAGTGGGGGAAGAAACTTCACCCCAGAACTTCTGCTCTGGACATGAGAACAAAGCACTGCTTTATTATTAAGTGGAATTTATGGATCTTGTGGATTGCAGTTCAGAGAAACAAAATGATTCTGTAAAAACAGAGATAGCCAAAAGAACTCCTGTAGCCCAAACAACCCAAGGAGTCTCTGCACAGAGACAATCAGCTGCCTGCCTTGTCTTTTGGTTCTAGTTTCTGCATTGCTCAGCTACGATGCTCGAGAAGGAGAGTTATTCATGAATAGCTCCTGCTCAGTAAAGGATGATACATCCAGCCAGGCAAAAATAATTAGCTTGAAGTGGTTGAGTTTGGCGCAATCCCACGTCAGTTACGTTGTTGTGTGTTTGTGTAATGAAACAAGGATTGAAGGCAAAGCAGAACTCTGATGACAGATCCTTTGCTATGGGGATGAAGTCATGGAATCACATAATCACAGACTGGTTTGGGTTGGAAGGAACCTTAAAGAACACCTAGTTCCAACCCTCTGTCATGGGTTCCACCAGCCCAGGTTGCTCCAAGCCCCATCCAACCTGGCCTGGAACACTCCCAGGGATGGAGCAGCCACAGCTTCTCTGGGCAACCTGTGCCAGAGCCTCAGCACCTCACAGGGAAAAATTGCTGTGGCAATTCTCTCATGCTCATACTCTGCCCCAGCCAGGTTTTTCTACTATACAAGCAATATTCGGAGTAATATAAGCAGAAGACAGAATGGAGAGGGAAAAAAAAAAAAAAAGGAAAAAGTATTACAAAGCTCAGTCCCCCAGACAGGGAGACTTGGCTCCTGCAAGGGATCACTTCAAGCTCCCAGTGCCACCCCCTCCCATGTGTTTCCCTGGCATGGCTGAGCTCCAGTGAGCTGGGACAAGGGGCAGCAGCTGTGATCCATGCCCAGCAGCAGACAGCCAGTCCTCCCGGGGAATACAGTGGAAAAACCCCAAATCCCTCAACAATAGGACTGATGCCTCCACCAGTGCGGTGACAGCACCTCTGCTCCATGACTCAGAAAGCAAAGGTTGGAGGAAGCAGGTTTCTAACCTGGATGGCAGCCATCCCTGGGCAATTTACGTAACCAGTGTTCCAGAAAAGTCTCCTCGTTTTCTCACTGGTGCCACCCTGCCCAGGAGTGCTGAAAACTTCCCCCTTGGGCCCCTACCCTTGGAGATTTTAGCCTCAGGGTGCAAAACTCCTCCCAAGCTTTGGTCCCTCTCTGCTGCTCACAAAATACACTGCTGGTTCTCAGGGAACTCTCTAAGTCTGGCCCAGGTGTAGAGGTGAAAGACACCTGTGTTACTTTCCTCACTGGAATCAAGTGTGTGTACTTATCACCTTAAACCAAAGGGAGGTCAATTGCCAACATCCTATTTGAGATGCTGAGATATAAAAAGCTTGATGGGCAGAAATATCACCTGGCTCCTGCCCCTGACCCAGAGCTCTGGCCAAGGTGAGATGGGGGAAGGGGAGAGCTTGGAAGCCACAGGCTCCCTCCAGTTTCAGCTTACAAATAACACACCCGTGACTGATGCAATGAGGAAAACAGTCCTTGCTGCTGCCCTGAGCCCTGCAGCTGACTCGGGCTGACAAACACATGGGACCCCAGGGCCATTTCCTCACGGAAGCGATTCCCGAGGAGCTGACACACCTGGGAGTCCTGGGATTAGGGATTGAACGAAATCTCTCGCCCACGGCATCCACCGCCTTGGGCACTGGCATTACTTTCCTCCCATTATGAGTCTAGTGGCCTTTTCTGGCTTTTCAGGCATCTCCTGACTTTGGAAGGGAGAAACCACAAAGAAAAAGCTTTATCTGCCAGCAATAACCCACACCCTGGCTCTGGGCACAGGACGTGGAATCACTGCAGGACTTCCCTCTTCTCCCACCTTTGAGCACAAACTCATCCTTATGACTCCAGAGATGCTCCAGAGCATCTGCTCTTCACCCACTGCAGCTCTGTGCCAGGTGTGTGGCTCGGGCAGACCCTCCACACAGCATCACCTGCACGGGGAAGCTGTGCCATCCCTGGCTGATGGCATTAGCCAACCTCACCTCTGATGGCCAGCAGCCCTCCCTGCTGTCCCTGCCGTGGGGGTGAAACGCTGCCTCTCCTGAAAACAAAGCTCTCCTAAGAGGCAATTTTAAATAGGAACTAACAAATCTGTCTGACAAAACCATTGCAACATCACCAGGCACGAGAAAGGGGTGTGACAGCATCAAATCCAGGCAAAACAATGAGAAAACACCAAGGTCTGTGAAACAGCTGGGACATAAACCTCCCACCTTCCCTCCGGTTTCTCCAGAAGTGTTACTAATTCCGATTTGGATGAGATGATGTTTAACTAAGGAGTGCCAGAGCACAGTGCTCTCTGCAGCGGGTGACAACTGCTGCGAGCTGTCCCTTCCACCAGAAACGGCTGCAGATGTGGACAGGAGCTGAGCCCTGTCCTGCACATCTGGCACGGAGGTTTTAACGAGGAGGAAAAGGGCCAAGCGGGAGGGAAGCACAGATGTCCTGCCAAGTGACCCAGGACCGCGAGCCGAGTTACCAGCTCAGGCCTGGGCGAGCAGCAGGGGCTGGGAGGGTGGAGAGTCAGAGAGAAAACCCCAAACGGAGATATTTCTTCCCAGGGCCTTTAGCAGGGTTCACTTTCCTCTGCGCCCAGGAGATTTAGGAACACGCTGCGTGCGC
>NW_008671431.1:0-304 GCF_000695815.1 Acanthisitta chloris | reverse complement strand
AGGGAAAGGGGAAGGAGAAGGGGAAGGAGAGGGGGAAGGGAAAGGTAAAGGGGAAGGGTAAGGGAAAGGGGAAGAACAAGGGGAAGGGGAAGGGAAAGGGGAAGGGGAAGGAGAAGGGGAAGGGAAAGGTAAAGGGAAAGGGGAAGGGAAAGGGGAAGGGGAAGAGGAAGGGGAAGAGGAAGAGGAAGAGGAAGCACGTTGGCCTGACCTTCTGTGCTCCGGAGAAGGCGTGGTAGAAGCAGGAGACGTAGGTCATGATGGCTTTCTCATCCGGCCGCAGCGTTCCCACGATATCTGCAGCACC
>NW_008671430.1:8401-22541 GCF_000695815.1 Acanthisitta chloris | reverse complement strand
CCACAGTAGGTTTGGACTTGATGATCTATGATTCTGTGATTCAAAAGAAGTTTTTCCCTGTGAGGGTGGTGAGACACTGGCACAGGTTGCCCAGGGATGTGTTGGCTGCCCCAACCCTGGCAGTGTTCACAGCCAGGTTGGATGAGCCTTGAGCAACCTGGTGTGGTGGGAGGTGTCCCTGCCCAGGGCAGGGGGTTGGGACTGAATGATCTCTAATGTCCGTTCCAACCCCTCAGATTCTGTGATTCTATGATCTTTGTCTATGTGTGTTGTGCCTTATCTCCACTAATGAGCTGTGTATTTGTTTTAAGACTTTAACTTGTTTGTGGCTGTTGCTGAAGCTGTAAGGAGATTGTTTGACTAACCCTCGTATCCTCGAATGTCCAAACTTACCTTTGTCTGCTTCCCTCAGGATAATGTATGGCTATTGACAATGTATTTCCCTTCAGAATAAGGAGCATAGCCTTATCCTGTTCCTATCTGGGTGTTGGTGGGGGGAGAAGGATTGCCTCCTATCTCCAGCAAACAGCATGCAGCTTATTCCCATCCCTACTTTGTAATTGCTCAGTAATTGTGCTGCCTTAATCTCCTCCTGTTCTACATCCTCCTTCCCAGTCCCCTCCCAGATGGGTTTATCGCTGAAGAGGTTGATTGGCAAGTGTGACTGATGAGATGGGGTTGGCAATCTGTCCTGTGTCCTGGAGGCTATTAGTCTGTTTTATCTCTCAGCTTCTCCTAGGAAGAGTGGGATATTCTTAATCTGTACAACATTTTCCTCTCTGGATGTTTCAGTGCCTCTCATTTCAGAGCAGGAAAGCTGCTTTATTCGGCTGCAGTTATGCAATGCAAGCAGAAAAAGATGTCAACAAAAGTGCTGCTGTTTATTGTGTGATTTCTGCTTACAGAGCCATCAGAATTCCTGACCAAAACTCTTTCTATGGGCAAACACTGTATACTGCTGGACAGGTCCATTCAAATCACACAGGAAGCTCTAGCAGCACTGGGAATTAGACTCAGCTTTACTTGACCTCTATGAAATCCATAGAGTTGTCCAGTTAATATAAGCAGTTACAAGCTATCTAAGCAGCTTTGGTGCATGAGAAATGACTGATAGATTCTGGGATGAAATGATTAGTAGGTCAGTTTTCCACATGGCTGATGTGCCTCTCCATCTGTGCCTGTTTTATCTGTGCCTGCAGAGCTGCAGGGGAAGATTGGTAACACAGGGCAGCACAGAGCTTTTCTCTCATAGGTAGTGAGAACAAATCAGGCATAGGCTCCTAACATTTGGAAGTCATCAGGCAGCTGTTGGCTGGCCTGTGAGAAATGCACTGGTTGGCTTCAGCCCAGCACCAAGCAGGGAGGTGTCTGTGTCCTAAAAGGCAGGACAGGAGGATGGCACTGTCTGTGGGTGATGAATGGGCAGTGCTGAACTTGGTCAGGTCTGCTGAGTGGCTGGGAGAAGGTCTGCCATGTCTTGTTCCTAGAGAACAAGACATAGAGAAGTAGAGCAATAGAATTAGATACTTCTGCTCAGCACTGCTCATAATAATTCACCACCATAACATGAACTAAGTACTCCCAGGGCTGCAGGGAAAAGGGTGGTAAGACAGCAGTAAAAATTCTTACTAAGGAGCTAATTCTGGGTTCCCAGGGCTGCAGGGAAAAGGGTGGTAGGACAGCAGTAAAAATTCTTACTGAGGAGCTAATTCTGGGGTTTTTTCCTAATTATTCAACACCACTGAAAAGCAGGTATTGATTCTTCAGGCCAGGATTATAAAATATGAACCACAGAAATAGCTATGTTAGTCTCTCTCCTGTGTTTTTAGGGTATGAGGAATTTTTGAGTCGCATCAAGACTGAGACAAACCTCCAAATGTTGCTGCTCAGAGCCTCGTTCTTGCAGTTGCTTTGTGCAGACATAAGATCCTGCTGGATCAAGCCAGTGACAGAATCAGGGTTCAAGGACTTGTGTTTAAAAGAGGATAACAAACTGTGATTACTGCCACTTTAGATAAATAGGCATGTATTGAACCTCTCTCAAATGTGTGTGAGTATCTGTGCCTTGCTGTGCTGGAGCCACATGGCATTCCAGTTTGATCAGATAAATCATGTTTCAATTTGCTCCTCAGTGGCTGTTCTAGGATCACACTTCCACTAATGTTGTTTCTTCCCTTTTTTTTCCCTCTTGTTTATTTTGTTTTCTCCATTCAGATCAGAAGCCAAAAAGACTAAAGTTAAAAAGAAGACCAACAATCCACATTTCGATGAAGTGTTTTATTTTGAGGTTGGTATTTCAAGGGAACGGGTGATAAGCTGAAATGTTAGACTGTAGATAGTTGGCACAGCATCCTGCTCCATGTTGTGCCAGCTGTCATCTTTGAAGACTGTTTCAGAGCATGGAGCAGGGGAAGAAGAAGTGCCCAGGATCAGACTGGGTCTGCTGAGGGAACTGCATATTCCTTCAGCTCTGGAGGAAAACCTTCAAGTTGGACACTTCTGACCAACAGGCTTTACACTCCATCACTACTCACCCCAGAAGAGCTTTGAAAAAGGACAGTTAAAAATGGGTTTAAAAACAAGAAAAAAACCCAAAACAACAAAACTCAGAACACACACACAGAAATTACTGATTTTTTCCAGTCTGTGTTTTTATAGCTGCTCCACCCTGTTTTTCCCAGTCAATGGGAGGAAGGTTATCTCCTTAGGAATACTGAAAACTGTAGAGGAAAAATACACTTAAACTAGTTGTTGTGGCTTTGTATCAGTGTGCTGCAACACCAGTGCCTTTTCTCCAAGTGGGTGAAACCTCTACAGCTTTATTTAATACAGACCATTTTCAGCAAGGGCAGGAAAATGCTCATTTTGGTTCTTTCTGGCTGGAGTACTGTAATTGTGGTGTGTCCATACATATATCTGCATGTGTTTATAATTTAGATACCTCTTGAAACCTTTCATTCTGGCTCCTAAAGTACGTGCATCTTTTTCCTTTGGACATCATACTCCTGGTCTGTGTTTAAATGGGCTATTTCAGGAGACACCTCAAGAACATATCTGGAATAACAAAGTGCATGAAAAGCCAGAGCAGCACAATGCAGTTGGCATATATTGAAAAGCCCTTTCTGCTCATATGGTTTGCATCATTCAGGTCAGATTTGCATTGGAAATTGTTGCTGGCATAGGGATGGCACCTAGGGCTGTGGTTTCTTGAATTAGGGATACAAGCAGCAACTTCAGGAAGCAGAACTGTGGAAAGAGGAGCCATACAAGTTGCACAGTGCAGATCTGAAGTGCATATGTCATTCCTGGCATTGCTGTCTTCCCCCTCCTTCTGCAAACCACTCTCTTTGCCTAGGAGCTGATAGTTGTACTGACTAATTTGAAGTCTGTCTTCATGTAATGTATTTGGATATGAGGAACAGATAGAGCAAGTTCTTTATTGGCAGGAGAACTTTCTCAGTGCCCAAAGGGATGGAAGTCATGATGATTGGCCATGGTGGCTGTCTAAGGTAATCTTTCCTCTGCTAACACAGTATGTCTCATCCTAGGAGATAACTTCTCTGCTAGGGGTGAGATTTTGTGCCTGCTCAGAGCCTCCATGTGACTCTGTTGAATGGGCATAGTTGGTATGGGAGAGATCCTGAGGTGCTGAGCAGTGAAACTGCACTGAGGTGTCTGTGTTTGCTCAGGGCTGCCCAGGATTTCAGTCCTTCACCTGGCCCAGAACCACAGTCTTTGGCAGTGACACAAGGGTGATGCTCTATGTAAATAAACTAAAATGGGCTTCCTTATTCTCAACACAGGCAGTTCTGGAAGTGCCTCTCAGTGAGTGTAATCCAGGAATTCAGACTGTAAACCACAGGAACTTCACCTGTCTGATTCCTCAGCCTTCTGTGTGCTGCAGAAACAGTGTATGAATTTAAACACTGAACTTGGCAGGTTGTGCCACATTGGGAGAAGAAGGAGAGAAACAGAAAGCATCTTCCAGCTGGAGCTGGGGGGTGGGCTGGAGGCTTGCTTAGCTTGCCTTTATGCTGGGACTGGGTTGCGTGCAAGTATCAGCAGAAGCAAAACCTGAACTCAAGCCCATGCCCCAGTTGTTCTGCTAACTCAGAGCAAAATGTTTTCTGTGCTTAGGAAATGTCTGAATCAGCCAGAACTCTGAAACATAAACATACCCTGAGTGCAGACAGAGCCATCATAGATTTATGTCATTTTTCAGAGTAGTTAGTGCGGATCAGGCTAAATGTCTGCAAGGAACAAGGTTCAGTAGAGCTGCTCTGACTGGGAAATGCATTCACTAATGAGCTGTGGGCAGACCTGTGGCTGGTGCATGGTAACGAAGTGCTCTGATTCCTGTGGAGCTGCACAGATTCATGTTGGTGACAGCAGTGTCACTTGCTGCTTCCAAACAGCTTCCTCAGCCTTCCTGCTAGTCTGCTAGCACAGTGATGAGCTTTGTCTCCAGGAAGGGAGCTGAGCTGTAAGAAGCACTGAATGAATGGGTCCTTTCCTTTCTGCAGCTAAAAGGTTGCATAGATTTTCTTTTCTAGATGGAAAATTTAGAGATGAAATTAAATGAAAGAGAGGAAATTTAGGTTAGATATTAGGAAGTTTTTCCCTGTGAGACACTGGCCCAGGTTGCCCAGGGAGGCTGTGGCTGCCCCAACCCTGGCAGTGTTCACAGCCAGGTTGGATGAAACCTTGAGCAACCTGGTGTGGTGGGAGGTGTCTCTGCCCAAGGCAGGGGTTAGGGCTGGATCATCTTTAAGGTCCATTCCAACCTCTAAAATTCTATGAGAATAGAAGACTTCCAAGTTTGCTTCCATTAAAAATGACACCATTAGCTTCACCGTGGTGGCAGAAAATGTCATTTGCAGCTCTGTAGGATAGTTTGCAGGAGCAGTGAAGGATGTTTGCAAGGGTAGGGTAAGGAAATTTGTACTTAACTGCTGAGGTTGTAGCTTGTATTTAAATTCTCTGTGCACTTTGGGCTTCCCAGGTGTATTTGATTCAATGAGTCTAGACCACTTGGTCTCCACTGCTGCTTGTGCCTTTTAGTTTTTATGTGCCTGGCTCACACATACACACAGAAGACTCTGCTCAGTGTCCTGTGCCAAAGATTCCTCTCTTGGGCAGCTATATTGTTGCCTCCCTTGTTTGTGCCATCTGCATCTCACGTACACTACGAACCCAAACCAAAAAGTCAAGTGTACAATAAAAACCAGATTTTGTGAGTGGGAAGTTATTAAGCCACAAGTGTATTTAAACCTACAATAAAGCTCAGCTTCTGTGTGCAACCAAGAGCTGAAGCCACACATCATACACCCTTGCATTTGATCAGTTCCTGCTGTGGTTTCAGCTGGGTGGGGTAGCCTTTTTCTCAAGTTTCTGACGCACTTGACAAAAATACAACCATCAAAGGCTTTCTGTAATCATGCTAGAAAACAAATGCTAAGAAATGTTTCTACAAAACCCTTTTTATTTTGGTAATTCTCTACACTTACAGCTTTCTGTTTTGGTTTTTCTTTCCCTGTGCTTTGCTGTTTATCAGTTTGTCAAATAGGGTTGGTGAACTGTGCAGCTGGTTCTATGTTCTGATAGACATAACACAGGTTTGGGTCACTTGGAGAATTGGACTGCTTGGTATTTGTTGTGTGGGCAGGTTAAATTGACTTCCAGGATATCAGGATAGGCAGAAGTTCCCAATTTTAATTGGATACAACATGTTTTTAAGGGTTTTTTGGTTCCTCCCCTGCCTTCTTCAGAGTGCTTGAGGGCACCTGTTGTACAGCTGTATTTAAAACCCAGATATTAGTTGCCCTTTTATTTCCCAAGTCAAAAGAGAGGAAATTTAGGTTAGATACTAGGAAAAAGTTTTTCCCTGTGAGGGTGGTGAGACACTGGCCCAGGTTGCCCAGGGAGGCTGTGGCTGTCCCAACCCTGGCAGTGTTCACAGCCAGGTTGGATGAAACCTTGAGCAACCTGGTGTGGTGGGAGATGTCCCTGCCCAGGGCAGGGGGTTGGGGCTGGATGATCTCTAACTTCCATTCCAACCCCTAAAATCCTCTATGATTCCAAAACTTTGTACAAGTTAAATCAGAATGGTTTTGTATCAGATCAAGCTGTTAAAGTTTCCTCCTTTTTATTAGGTTACAAGACCCAGTAGCTACAACAAGAAATCCCATTTTGATATTGAAGACGTCGATGAAGTTGACAAAATGGAGATTAGGTAACATAAACCACTTTATTGGTATAAAGTTGTCTTTCAGAGTTGTGTAACTCTGATTTCAAAGTGTCAAGCATGGTTTTACTGTTGATAAATCAAGATGAGTCTGCATCACTGTATCTGTACATTCATTTACCTCCACTGTCCTGTAGATTGTATCTTGAATATGTGTGATGGTTCTGCTGCAGGAGAGATCCTTATTACTTTCCTTTGTATCCCATGTACTCTGTGTGTATACTAATGTGTGGTTGTCATAAAGCACAGCCTTTCATGTCTGGGCTCCCCTTTCTCCCTCCCTCACTTTCCCAGGGGAGCCCCGAGCCTCTGTAATGATCTCAGTTAAAGAGTGTATTTTCTTCCATCACTTAATATTAGCAACATATACAAGGTCCTTCTTCCCTGAAAGGAAACCTCTTGAATTCAGGAGTTTTGCTGGGGCAGAGGCAGTTTGTCTTCTCTTTTGCATGTCAAACTTTAACCCCTTCTTGCAAGACTGGGTATGATAAAAGTGAAATCAGTTGCACAGGAAAGAAGCAATTCTGATTTCAAAACCAAAACAACCCCACCCTACGCCTTGCTCCCCTTTTAGTGCTATTTTAAAACCTGCTAAGGTCTTTCAACTGCATCTGTGGGGACAGATGAGTATGAAGAGTGGAGAGAAAACAGTAGGAGGTGCAAAGCTTGAGAGTGTCACATGCATCATACCATCCCATCCATTGAAACTTGGGCACTAGGTGATCTGGATGGAGTGTAGCTGAAAACTGCTGTATCTGCATCAGGTGGTGAGAAATTCCCCTCTCCTTTAGGCTTGGATTTGGAGGAAGAAAGGCTGAGGGAGAAGAGTAGCACCCCCTTCCTCCCCAGGTATTCCCACTAGAGAGGTAGTGAGTCCCAGAACGTTCCCTAGTTCCTTCAGAAGCACAATTGGCTATAAGGAAACGAGGGGAGACTGGGAAGAGGGAACAATACTGAGTCCCAGCAAGGAATATGCATCTGTGTTGAATGAATGGACTGGGTACAAATTGAAAGAGGGAAATTTAGGTTAGATATTAGGAAGAAGTTGTGCCCTGTAAGGGTGGTGAGACACTGGCCCAGGTTGCCCAGGGAGGCTGTGGCTGCCCCAACCCTGGCAGTGTTCACAGCCAGGTTGGATGAGCCTTGAGCAACCTGGTGTGGTGGGAGGTGTCCCTGCCCAGGGCAGGGGGTTGGGGCTGGATGATCTCTAAGCTCCATTCCAACCCCTAAAATTCCATGATTCTGTGACTGAGGGTTGTTCTAATTTGATGGTCAGCTGCTGGTTCATGTATCCTGTCAGTGTAGGATCACAGACCATTGATGGATTTGTGTTTGCCATGGCTCTGTGAGGCAGGAAAGGGAAACTCTTCATATGTGGGAGAGACAAGAGCTGTGCTCTTCCTCTGAGAACATCAGGCAGTGCAAACATAGCTTTAGGTTTAGGGGCAACCTACAGACAATTCATGGGAGAAGCAAAGGCCCAAGTTCAGTGCTGTGCTGCTTTGCTGGGATCAGTGTTGCAGCACAGCAGATGACCTAGTCCTAGCATTAGACTGTTTTTCTGCAAAGCTTCACGTGGTGTAGGCAGGTATGAAGTAACACATTCCATATCCCATGGGATGTATGTGATGGAATGGGCAACTTAACCATGTCTTTGGAGTCCCAGACTAGTCTCTGTAACCATAATGGTCAGACATGCAATAATTTTAAATGACAGCTAAGGATTATCTGATAGTTTTTGTGATGGCTTTGGGACCCTAGACCTAGTGGACAGTGGTTACACATTGCTTCATACTTCAGTTGATTCTTATTTTGTACCACTGGACTAAATTAAAATACACAGTTGTTTTACATACTAAATATAGTTTCTGGACAAATGACTGTCTGCAACGTTAATGTATGTGGAGCTGAGCTTCAGGAAAGTCTGTCATTCCTGAAAACCAGCACATCACAGTGTGGCAGACATGAGTAGTTGGTGGGGAGGCTTGCAAAATAGTTGGGGAAAGATTAAGCACTTAAATAATAGACAAAATCAAATAAAGTGTTAGTCTTGGTTGAGCAAATTCTGCTCAGAGGTTTTGTCCCCTATAGGACAGAGTGTTTTTGTTTCCATCAGGTTCCCCTTCCACCCCCACTCACTTCCTCCAGTCTGTTTAGTCAGGATTGGATTGCCCCTGTGCCCTCTGGATAGATCATACAATTTATGGGCTCAGGGATTTATTTTCTTTTTCTCTCTTGAGAAAAATACCATTCCACAGGGTAAAGAGGAGGCTCAGTCTCTCATGGTTTCTCTCTAAAGCTATGAAAGTTTCTCTTTGTGAGTGGGTGTAGGAAGTTGTAGGCAGGGCATATCAACACTTGGGGACCAGATGTTCTGGTGCATTCATTGTTTCTCCTCCCCCTCCCTGCTGTTTGGTCAGACTGCAGTCCCAGAAAAAAAGAGTTTCAGAATAACACTTGTCATAGTTCTGCCTTTTAAAAAGCTTGGGAAAGAAATTTTTTACAGAAAAGTGGCAGCCAGTGGTTGGACTTGATGATCTTTGAGGTCTCCTCCAATCTTGATGGTTCTGTGATTCTAAGAGCAATCTTTTAGAGCCTGAGGTCTGTGTATTAAGATTTTTAATAAGTGCTGCTTATGCTTCGTACTGTGTGCAGTTCTGGGCCCCTCAGTTCAGGAGGGACATTGAGGGGCTGGAGCAGGTCCAGAGAAGAGCAACGAGGCTGGGGAAGGGACTGGAGCACAAGTGCCATGAGGAGAGGCTGAGGGAGCTGGGGGTGTGCAGCCTGGAGAAGAGGAGGCTCAGGGGAGACCTTCTCACCCTCTGCAACTCCCTGACAGGAGGTTGGAGTCAGGTGGGGGTTGGTCTCTTCTCCCAGGCAACCAGCAGCAGGACAAGAGGGCACAGACTCAAGCTCTGCCAGGGGAGGGTTAGGTTGGATATTAGGAAGAGATTTTTTAGTGAGAGAGTGCTCAGGCATTGGAATGTGCTGCCCAGAGAGGTGGTGGATTCACCATCCCTGGAGGTTTTCAAGATGAGACTGGATGTGGCACTTAGTGCCATGGTCTAGTAACCATGATAGGGTTGGACTTGATGATGTTGGAGGTATTTTCCAACCTGGTTGATTCTATGATTCTATGAGTCTATACTCCCAAAGCACAAACCTATTATTTCAGACTGCATTGCCTGCTGGGCTTACTGTGTAGTGTGAGATCTACTTTGGGTTGTTAATTCCTCTCATGCAGAGCCTCTGCACTGATTTTTCTTCTGTAACTGGGGGGGGAAACCCTTTGGCTGTCTGTGTTTGAAAGTGTTATTGCTAGTGGGCATCTCGAAAGGATTTGGGTAAACTAGAAACCAGTAGCCTGTAAATACTTGGTAAATTTTGACTGTAAATAGACTTCTCAAAAGATTCCTCACCTTCTCCTGAAGTTGTTTTTAGCTGTCTAAGCTGTTTAGCAAGAGAAGAATCCACCCAATATAGAGAAATGGGAGAGGAGGTTGAATTCTCAAAGGTTTTTTTTCCTTCTGGAGGATTCTTGTCCTGCAGAGATACTGTCAAAACATCAGAGTTTGAAGTACTTGACCTAGCAGGTGTGAGCTGATGGTATGTCTAGTGTATGACACTTGATGCATGAGACACTGTTGAGAGCTACAAGGCTCAGAGGATTTAGAAGTGACATCCTCTGCACTGGCTTAAGATAGGATAAACCTTTAGCAGGGCTATCAACATCCATTCCTTGACAAGCCTACTGTGACTTGCTTGAGACTAGGAAGGTTCCATGATTGGAATTGTCCATGACTTTGCACCTTATCCAAAGTAAAGTTGCTCTTCTAAAAATCTTCATTGTTTGAAAACCTGTATTTCTTCCTATGTATCTTTCTTTTTTCCCCAAAGCCAATGCACATCCAGACTTGTCACTTAGCTGCAAAACACTCATCTGAGTTTGGTTTATAATAAAAATGCCTCAGAGAGGAAACCTTAGAATATGTACAGAAACCACTACCCTGGAGTTTGAAACTCCAAGGTGAGTGCAGTAACCTTTGCCTACAAATGCTAGGTTAGACACCAATACTTCTGCTTTGAATCTTCCTGCAGTTGTTTTCCATCCTCATGTTAAAGAGCATATGAAAGGGAAGAAAGTGTCAGCTAGAGATCCAGATGAGAACTTCCCAAACGTGAGGGACTGAGTGCCAAAAATTGTGGAAGCTTCACGCAATACATAGATTGTACACAGTGGTAGAACTGTCCTAAAGCTTTGAATATGTTTACAGAACTGGTTTAGGTGCCCCAAATACATAAAGTTGACACAGTGGATCTTCCCAGGAACTAGAGCACAGACAAGGACTGTGTAGACATTCAGCCTAACTCTGTAAAGCTGCTGCTTAGCTGCTGATAATCCCAGATTAGACAGAGGCTGACAGGATGGAGTCCTTAAATATCTTTGCACTTTGTTTCCCCTGGTGTCTATTTTACCTGTATTTTTCCATTATGTGAGGTAGCCAAACAGTTCTCTGAATCTTTATCAACATGGGTAGTGGGAACAGTACAGATAAGAACAAGGAAATCAAGATTTTTTTTTTCACTGATGGTTCATGGAGGTGAATTGCAAAGCTTCAGAAATCCAGAGTAAGATTATCTCTTTACTGTTTGGAAACCATTCCTGTACTGTGTCAAGACTTTCTAACTCACAGAATCACAGGATAATCAGAGCTGGAAGAGACCCTTGAGGATCATCCTGTCCAGCTCCTGGCCCTGCACAGGACATCCCTGACCATCACACCCTGTGCCTGAGAGCATTGGCCAAACACCTCTGGAGCTCTGTCAGCCTTGGGGCTGTGCCCACTGCCCTGGGAGCTGTTCAGTGCCCAAACACCTCTGGGGGAAGAACCATTTGCTAATCTCCAGCCTAACCCTCCCCTGACACAACTTCAGCCCATTCCCTGGGTCCTGTCCCTGGGTGCCAGAGAGAAGAGGTCAGTGCTGCCCCTGCACTTCCTTCCCTGAGGAAGTTGTATCCAGCCATGAGCTCTGTCCTCAGTCTCCTCTTCTCCAGGCTGAACACACCAAGTGACCTCAGCCACTCCTCATGTGGCTTCCCCCAAGGCCCTTCACCACCTTCGCTGCCTCCTTTGGACACTCCAATAACTCAATATCTTTCTCCCATTGTGGCACCCAAACTGCACCCAATGTTCCAGGTGAGGCTGCCTCAGCACAGAGCAGAGCAGGACAATCCCCTCCCTCTCCCTCTGGCCATGCCTTGCCTGATTCCCACCCCCCCCAGGAGAGGATGTCCCTCCTGGCTGTCAGGGCACCTTCACTCATAGACCATGAGAGGAAAATAAAACACCAGCAAAATTTGAAAAAGTTGAAATTATTTGAGTTTAGTTTTAAATGTATTATTAATATTTTTAAATGATCTGTTTTTCTTGCAGGGTTGACCTTTGGAATGCCAGCAACTTGAAGTTTGGTGATGAGTTTCTAGGAGAACTGAGGCTCCCTTTGAAGTTTCTCCGACAGTCTAGTTCTTATGAAGCCTGGTACTTGTCATTTTTCTTTGGGAGAAAAACTAAAAACATATGTCTGCTGTGATGAATTAAGAGTAATTAGTGCTATGTAGTAATGTTTTAAAGTGATTTAATTTTTATGTTTTTCTGTAAGCAAGCCAAAGTCATTGAGCAAGTGTTAAGAACAAAAAGTTTTGAGAATGTGATTAGAGGTTTCAGTCTGTATTGCACGTGGGAGTTCTAACAGGTTGTTTTTATGATATTATTTACTGTCATGGTCTTAGTGTGTGGAGTTTTAATCATACCTACAGAAATCTTTATGATCAGAACTTCCCATGCTGCAGTTGGTGCAAAACAGCCTGGCAAATTTAATTAGAGTCTGATTCTGAGCTCTCAGGAATACATAAATACATGTCTAAGTACTCTGTGCATCTGTACATTTTATATCTGCTGCCTGAGATCATCTTCTGTTTCAGCACAAACTTTCTGTCTTAATTCTTTTGCCTATCAGGTATTTCCTGCAGCCTAGAGATAATGGCAACAAGTCACTGAAGCCTGATGACCTTGGTTCCTTAAGGTTAAATGTGGTTTACACTGAAGACCATGTTTTTTCCTCAGACTATTACAGCCCACTCAGAGATGTTCTGCTCAAATCTGCAGATGTTGAGGTAATTTGCTTGCACTGTTTGTTGTTTACCTGCAGATCAGCCTCGCAGGGTCTCTGAATGTTCTTCTTGCTGGCACCGGTAGTTTGGTAATTACCAGAGAGGTCAACTTCTTCCTTTTCAGACCTGAGAGCCTTGTTAAGCTCTGCATATCCCTGGTGCTTGTTTGAGTCCTTGCAGAGATCTTTATCTGCTTTCAGTCTGGTGGGTGAAGGCACACCCAGGAACACCAGTGGTTTTAGCAGCAGCATATTCTCTGTGACTTTCTGATTTTACATGTGAAAATGCAAAGTAAACTTTAGCTTAATCAATTGTTTTCCTTAGCTGGAGAGGAACAGAGTTTCTACAACTCTCCAACTTCCTGAGGGCTTGGAGAGAGGTGAGGGATGTGTGTCCTGCCATGGCTGCAGGGAGAGGACTAGAGGGAATGGCCTTGAGCTGAGCCAGGGCAGAGTCAGATTGGATGTGAGGAGAAATGTTTTCCCTGTGAGGGTGTTGAGGCACTGGGATATTGCCCAGGGAGGTGGTGCAGTCACCATCCCTGGAGGTGTTGAAGAGGTGTCTGGATCTGGCACTGGAGGATCCGGTTTAGGGTTTAGGGGTTCCAGCAGTGACAGGTTAATGGTTGGACTGGATGTTCTTAGAGGTCTCTTCCAGCCTTGATGGTTCTATGATTGGATGAGGAAGTAATAGAGAGCAGCAATGAGGAGAAAGACTTGGGTGCGATGGTAGATGAGAAACTCCCCATGAGCTGCAGTGTGAGCTCAGAGCCCAGAAACCAGCCCAGGCCTGAGAGGGCAGACTGAGAGAGTTGGGGCTGTTCAGCCTGGAGAAGAGAAGGTTGTGTGGAGACCTCAGAGCAACCTGCCAGGAGCTGAAGGGGCTCCGTGAGAAGGACATGGAACTGTTGGAGCAAGTCCAGAGGTGGCCATGAAGTTGCTAAGAGGACTGGAGCATCTCCCCTGTGAGCACAGGCTGAGGGAGTTGGGGCTGTTCAGCCTGGAGAAGAGAAGGTTGTGTGGAGACCTCAGAGCACCTTCCAGGAGCTGAAGGGGCTCCAAGGAAGCTGCAGAGGGACTCTGTGTTAGGAGCTGCAGGGACAGGACAAGGGGCAATGGGGAATAATTGAAGGAGGGGAAATTTAGGCTAGATATCAGGAAGAGGTTTTCCCTGTGAGGGTGGTGAGACACTGTCCCAGGTTGCCCAGGGAGGCTGTGGCTGCCCCAACCCTGGCAGTGTTCACAGCCAGGTTGGATGAGCCTTGAGCAACCTGGTGTGGTGGGAGGGGTCCCTGCCCAGGGCAGGGGGTTGGGGCTGGATGATCTCTAAGGTCCATTCCAACCCCTAAACTTCTCTCATTCTATGATTCTTGCAAGAATAAAAAACCCCAAAGCAAGAAATTACCCTGAAGTGTCAGAGTTGGACCATGTGTGCCCTTGTGATTCCTTTTGACCGTTGTAACAGTGCTTTTATTTTTTTCAGTGCCAGAACAGTTCAGTACTCACTGTGACTTGTAATTGGGAATGGTTCGATAGAGTTCTTCCTCTTCACTTGCTTCCCATGGCATTCAGTGAAATGACAGATATTAAAACTGGGAGGGGAAAAAAGAGACTGTACTGTAATGGTTTTTAAATTGCTGCCCTCTTGTGCTCAGAACACAGCCCTCAAAACCTGGGGTGTTACACCTAACCCATGGGACACGTTGATGAACTGGCCATTACAAC
>NW_008671430.1:0-8357 GCF_000695815.1 Acanthisitta chloris | reverse complement strand
AAGAAAGGTAGGATGCTCATTCTGGAAGGATTTCTCAGTTTTTCTTTCTTTTTTCCATTGTTCAGCCTGTCTCAGCATCAGCTGCACACATTTTGGGTGAAGTTTGCAGAGAAAAGCAGGAAGCAGCCATACCTCTTGTCAGGCTTTTCTTACACTATGGCAGAATTGTGCCTTTCATAAGTGCCATTGCGAATGCTGAAGTGAAGAGAACTCAGTAAGTACCAAAACATAAGTTGCTATCCAACATACCCACAGTGCATTGGCTAGTGCTAGGATTCTCCACTCAGTTTCTAGAACTACACATAGAGTTGTTCCTGTTCCTCCCAGCTGAGCAGCAGAGTCCTTTATAAATGCTTTGACTGCTCTCAAGATCCCATGGGTTTCATTTCTTGGGAGGAATTCCCATCATGTTTGGTTGAATCTGCTTGCAAGATTGTTATAAGATCTGAGAGCAAGGATTTTCACCTTCTTCAGTCTTCAGTATATCTGATGATAACTGTGAAATTCTACATTACCTTCAGCTGCACATATGAAATCATTTCAGCTTTATCGTGTGCTAATAAATCATCCAGTGCTGAGTAGGTGTTTATTCAATTTGTTGGGAACAAAAGCAAGTTTTTTCCTAATCATGAATATTAAAGGCAAGCTGTGTGTCTAATCCTTCCAGTTAGAGGACAGAGGAGCAAAGATTGGACTGGATTTGACCAGGTTTTTTTTTTTTGTTTGCTTCTTATGAGTTCCTTGTTTGACTTACTGATGGACTAATAGCTCTGTAGTGTAAGATCTACTATTCACACTGGGCAGGTCCTAAAGACCTGGCCCAAAACTTGATGCCTCAAGTCTTATGTCTATGTAGTGATGCTCTTGACTAACAGTAGAATAGATAATTGGGAGTCCAGGGGAATGACAGATGCCTCTAATGTACCAGTTTCCTCAGTACAAAACAAAGTCCTTGTGTGGGTTGGCTCTCTTCAGAGTGTCTGAGGGATCAAGTGTTTTCCTTCCTGTAGGTAGGTGTATTTTGTCTGTGCTGCAGGTTGGCTGAAACAGCTTGGTGGCTTCAGTATGAGGAAATTTGGTGCTCCCTTGTCAGTCATGTTCCTGTGATAAACCTGCAAAGATGGTGTTTATTTTTAGGGATTTCTGACATTTGTAACAGGCAGTGACCTTGATTTTTTTTTGTGAAACCAAGTGATTAATCCAGTGAAGTAATTCATCCTGTTGTTCGCTGCTTGTGAATGAGTACAACTGTAGTAAGCTGCAAACAGCAGAGAAGATATCAGTGTGTCTGTAAGCAAACAAATAACTTCAGTTTGATCTGCTGTCACTAGGCACAGGTTTTGATGGTAAGGGTTGTCAATGGCATCTTGTCCTGGCTGCAGCAGAGTGTGGCAGCAGCACTAGGGCAGTGCTCATCCCCCTGCACTGGGCACTGGGGAGGTCCCAGCTCAGTGCTGTGCTCAGCTTTGGGCACTCACTGCCCAAAGGCCATTGAGGCACTGGAGAGAGTCCAGCCAAGGGCAACGAGGGCAGCAAAGGGCTGGAAAACCTGTGGGATGAGGAAGGGCTGAGGGAGTTGGGTTTGTTTAGCCTGGAGAAGAGGCTCAGGGGTGACCTCCTGGCTCTCTGCAACTCCCTGCCCGGCTTGGAGAGGGGTGGGGGATGTGTGTCCTGCCATGGCTGCAGGGAGAGGACTAGAGGGAATGGCCTTGAGCTGAGCCAGGGCAGAGTCAGATTGGATGTGAGGAGAAATGTTTTCCCTGTGAGGGTGTTGAGGCCCTGGGATATTGCCCAGGGAGGTGGTGGAGTCACCATCCCTGGAAGTGTTGAAGAGGTGTCTGGATCTGGTGCTGGAGGATCTGGTTTAGGGTTTAGGGGTTCCAGCAGTGACAGGTTAATGGTTGGACTTGATGGTCTTAGAAGTCACCAACCCTGATGGTTCTATGATTCTGTAACTGCTGCTTGTTGCTTATCCCCTGGAAATGCACCAAACGCTGTGTGACTGTGTTTAATGTCAGGCTAGTGTCAAAGGGAGGTTTTGTTTGCGCATTCAACCCCAGATTTCCGCCACCTTTCACTGCTTCTTTCATTTCCATGTAATAACAGTTCATTACAAATAGACTAAATTACAGCAAATTGTTCAATTCCAGAGATCCAAACACCATTTTCAGAGGAAACTCATTAACTTCCAAGTGCATTGATGAGACAATGAAACTGGCAGGGATGCATTATCTGCAAGTCACACTAAAGCCAATTATAGATGAGGTAAGAACAGTTTAGACTGTTGATTTGATAAAATGTCATGTTAAAGGCCTTCAGGGAGCAAATACTGTTTATTACTTCCCATTTCAAGATGACTTTGTAGGAATAATGCTTAATAGCCCATTTCTACATTAAAATCCCATGTGGTAGTTTAGCCACAGCTGAGTTGCCCAATTCAGAAACAGCTGGAGAAGGAAAATTTCTGTTTATTAAGCTAAATTACTCTGTTTTATAAAATCTACCATAGATTGTTTCCAAAACATTAATAAAGTCATAACTTAGGTGAATAAAGGATAGAACACAAAGCTGCTGTGAAGCTCTAAGTGATACATTTCATCCAGCTGATGTAAAGGAATCCAGTTCTTCTTAGATAACTGTGCATGTGATGCATGTGATGTGACAATGGTTTATTATCTATGCAGCCCAGGGTGGTGGGTGTGGGTATTTTAGTTCAGCAATTGGGCAATGCTTTCAGACCACAGACTTCCTTTCCATGATTTGACAATTTCTTCAGCTGTTGTTGTCTTTGATGTTTCACCAGGAAATGTCATGTTTGAAAGAATATAGATCTGCTTTCAAATCTGACTGTTTGGGTTAAAACAGGACTTTTCTTGAGCAGCCTTGCATGAGACTGAAGAACAATTCTGCATTTGTTAAAGGAAAGGGGAGAACAAATTCATTCTACTTTGTGGGAAAAAAAATAAAGATCACTAGTAATTTAGCTTTGCTGCTTTGTAAAAACAAAAAAAATACCATTTATGAAGTTGACTTTTGCGTTTTACCTCAAAAAAACTAACAGATTATGCTTTTTATTTCTAGTTGAAGATAAACTGATATGTTAATTGTTCACTGTTGGTTTTTTTCTAGATCTGCCAAGTTCATAAACCTTGTGAAATTGATCCTGTGAAATTAAAAGATGGTGAAAACCTGGAAAATAACAGGGTATGCATTAGATTTTGAAGGTGTAATCTCTGTTTACTCTGTCCAGTTTAACTGAGCTCCTCAGATGTTTGATGTTCCCTTCCAGGAGCTGAAGGGGCTCCAGGGAAGCTGCAGAGGGACTCTATGTTAGGAGCTGCAGGGACAGAACAAGGGGCAATGGGTACAAATTGAGAGAGGGGAAATTTAGGTTTGATCTTAGGCAGAAGTTTTCCCTGTGAGGGTGGTGAGACACTGTCCCAGGTTGCCCAGGGAGGCTGTGGCTGCCCCAACCCTGGCAGTGTTCACAGCCAGGTTGGATGAAGCCTTGAGCAACCTGGTGTGGTGGGAAGTGTCCCTGCCCAGGGCAGGGGGTTGGGACTAGGTGATCTCTAAGGTCCATTCCAACCCCTAAAATCCTATGATTCTATGTTGCAAATAGTTTTGTCGTTCATAAGAACACACTACAAGCTTTCTTAACACCACCCTTAGAATCATTTTACAACAGCTTTACTTTATTGCATTTACATAAATAAAAATAGCTGTAGAAAGTTAATCACTTCTCCCCCTGCCCTTGAGGACAAGAATGACTTAGCCTGTGGCTAACCTTGAGAAAAGAAGGCTCAGGGAGGACCTTATCACTCTCTACAACTACCTGAAAGGAGGTTGTAGAGAGGTGAGAGTCAATCTCTTCTCCCAAATGCCAAGTGACAGGACGAGAGGAAATGGCCTCAAGTTACATCAGGGGAGGCTTAGATTGGATATTGGGCAAAGTTTCCTCACTGTAAGGGTGATCAGTGTTTGGAACAAGCTGCCCAGGGTAGTGGTGGAATAACCATCCCTAGAAATATTCAAGAGACATGTGGATGTGGCACCTGGGGACATGATTTAGTGGTGGACTGGGCAGTGCTGAGTCAACAGTTGGACTCTGATCTTAAAGGTCTTTTTCAATTTTAATGATTCTATGATTCTGCTGGTGGCATAGGAAACAGTGCTAGGAGGAGGAAGGATATACCATACAGCCATAGCACTTAGTTTTGGGTTTGGTAGGAGTGATATTTCTTCTCTTGTACTTCAATATGTGCATTTAGCAAAGAAAACAATTGACTGTGAGATTGTTTTGCGAGTGTATAATGTTGAAAACAGAAAAATTTTCATGATTGTGAATAAAACCAGGAATAAGTCCACTTTCCACAGCAGAAGATCAGGCTAATTTTGCCATCATCTTTGCATTTTTCAGGAAAATCTGAGGCAATATGTCGATCGTATTTTTACTGTCATTACAAAATCTGGTGTGAGCTGCCCTACAGTGATGTGTGATATTTTCTTCTCACTGAGAGAATCAGCTGCCAAACGTTTTCAAGGTGAGTTTCTATAGATTGTATGGTTTTACACAAGTATAGTCCAGCAGTCTGCCCTGATGGATTTAGCAATTGAACTCCAAAATACCATTTGGAATGTGTTCATGCTGCTTTTTTCACTGCTTATTCATTTCACAAAGAACATGACTTTTAATGATGGTATGAGGTTTTTTTCTTAAACACCTTTCAAAGGAAAAGAGCACTTAAAAAGATTCTGATGGTGGTATGTGTTTAGTGGTTCAGTATTTGCAAAGTAATGCTCAGTTTTCAGGTGGTCAGGGTTTTGTGGTGGCTCATTCTGCACACTCCATGCACCCAAATTACTTTCTGTGTCCATCTGTGATAAAGGCCAACCTATAAACTGGAGTTATTATAAGCCATTGCCCTAGGAGGCTCATGTGTTGCAGAGGTATTTTGGATGTCAAGAGAGAATTCTTTCCACTCCCTCCTAGTTGTTTTGGCTGTGTGAGAGAGCAATATAAAACCAGTTGAGCAACCAACCTATGTATTTTCATGAAGGGAAGCAGATTACAGTAAGGAAGTTGTAGAGAGAGTAATGTGAGTTCAGCTTTTAAGCAGTCACTTTGTAGCAGAGAAGCTCAAGCAGAAAACCATTGACTGTCCTGTCATACTCTTGACTCTACGTTAAATAAATAAAGTGTATTTTCTGTGACTACCAACTGGAATAGATACATTAGGAGTCTGCACAGCACTTGTGCTCAGGGCTATAACTGGGTAACTGCGAGTTGGCCTTTGTGCTGAACATTTCATAAACTGTGTGAATTATTCATCATACCTTAATGCATAGATGGATTAGCAGAGGTTGGTATGAAATGTCCTGGGCAGTGGAGAAATGAATGGTGTTTAAGAATGAAACAGCAAAAACTGATACACAGGAAGTTCCACCCAAAGTTCATTCAGGTTCTTCCTCATATGTGTGGCCACATCTGGAGGATTGTGTCCAGTTCTGGGCTCCTCAGGGCCAGAGGGACATGGAGCTCCTGGAGCAGGTCCAGGGGAGGGCAAGGAAGATGCTGAAGGGACTGGAGCACCTCAGTGATGAGGAAAGGCTGAGGGAGTTGGGGCTGTTCAGTCTCCAGAAGAGACACTGAGAGGGACCTCATGAATGGATTCAAGTCCATGAATGGGAAGTGCCAAGAAGATGATCAGACTCTGCTCAGTGGGGGAAATCAAGTAAACAAGAGGCAACAGCAAAAACTGACACCCAGGAAGTTCCACCTGAACCTGAGGAAGAACTTCTTCCCTGTGCAGTCACTGAGCACTGAACAGATTGCCCAGGGAGGTTGTGGATTCTCCCTCACTGGAGATATTCCAGAACCCTCTGGACACAACCCTGAGCCTTGTGCTTTGGGGTGGCCCTGCTGGAGTAGGGAGGTTGGACCAGATGATCCACTGTGCTCCCTTCCAATCTATCTGATGCTGTGTTCTCCTTGTAGCTTGTGTCATGAACCTGCTTCTTTTTAATCAGGCTCTCATTGACATTTCCTTGGGTTATGCTTGCTGATCTCTGCCTCCAAATCCTCTATCATCACTTAATCCGGTAACTCTCAAATATATACATTTCCAGCACATGCTTGAGTTAGCTTTCTGAAGCCTTTCTGATCATTTCAGGAGATTTTTAAGGAAGGGTTATTGAAATGCTGAGTAGATGTCTTTTTTTTTTTTTAATAGGTGACCCAGATGTGAGGTATACAGCTGTCAGCAGCTTTATTTTCCTGAGGTTCTTTGCTCCTGCCATTCTTTCTCCAAACCTCTTTCAGCTTACACCACACCATCCAGTAAGTACTGTGTCAGTTTTTTTCTAGCTGTGTTTATGCTTATGTCACCACAGTCTTTCTATCAATATTCTTTCTGCAATTCTAGTAGCCTTTAGGAAAAGTACATGGACAGAAGGGAATGGTCTAAAGTTGTATCAGGGAGGGTTAGGCTGGAGATTAGCAAATGGTTCTTCCCCCAGAGGTGTTTGGGCACTGAACAGCTCCCAGGGCAGTGGGCACAGCCCCAAGGCTGACAGAGCTCCAGAGGTGTTTGGCCAATGCTCTCAGGCACAGGGTGTGATTGCCCCCGATGAAGACAGGCTGAGGGAGTTGGGGCTGTTCAGCCTGGAGAAGAGAAGGTTGTGTGGAGACCTCAGAGCACCTTCCAGGAGCTGAAGGGGCTCCAGGGAAGCTGCAGAGGGACTCTGTGTTAGGAGCTGCAGGGACAGGACAAGGGGCAATGGGTGCAAATTGAAAAAGGGAAAATTTAGGTCAGATCTTAGGCAGAAGTTTTTCCTGTGATGGTGGTGAGACACTGTCCCAGGTTGCCCAGGGAGGCTGTGGTTGCCCCAACCCTGGCAGTGTTCACAGCCAGGTTGGATGAAGCCTTGAGCAACCTGGTGTGGGGGGAGGTGTCCCTGCCCAGGGCAGGGGGTTGGAACTAGATGATCTCTAAGATCCATTCCAACCCCTAAAATCCTATGATTCTATGATTGTCAGGTCTCTCCTGTGCAGGGCCAGGAACTGGACTCAGTGATCCTCCATGGTCCCTTCCAACTCTGATTATTCTGTGATACCTTTCTTAGTTCAAAGATCTGCTGTACCAGTCTTGGATATGAAGCATGTGTTGAATGAATGTGTATGTGAAGTCCTTAGGAAATACAGGAAGAATAGTAACATTTAAGGACAAACAAGGGAGATGGACTAAGGTGCTATGGAAAAGGTGGTCATTGCTTAATTTTTGCTGCATTGCATTAATGCTGGATTGATTTTGGATTTTTAAGCATCTTATGCAAGACTTAGTAGCTGTTCTTACTGGGAGTAGGAAGGACATGGGCAGTCTTCAAAAAATCTGGTTTGTTCTGCAAGTGATTGATTTTGTTTCTCTACAGATCAATAAGAGTAGCCATGGAGCATGATGGTTTAACAGTCAAAAACCTTTTAAAAACCCAATTTTTTTCCTTCTGTGCTTTATTGTGTCTCTTCTAATTTTGTGTTACTTTTCTGCAAGTGAAATAAGCAACAGAGTTTACCTTCCTCTGTTCCATACTCTAAATCACCTCTCTGTATAATATTCTCTTTCCTAGGATCCTCAGACTTCTCGAACTTTGACACTTATCTCTAAAACCATTCAGACACTAGGCAGCTTATCAAAATCTAAATCTGTAAGTATGCCATTTTCATTGAAGGGCTTAATTTTGGAAAGTGGGGGGTTTTTTTCCTAATCTTTTATCACTAATTGTAATTAAGCTTTTAAAATGCTTGAGTTGCACTAGGCTTATGCAAAACTGGTTATGTTTGCTTTGATTATAAGCCTCTCATGCTCACAGGAAAATGAAATCTGTCTTAATCTGAACTAGATTTCAGTCAAGCAAAATTGTGTGAGCAAGCTGATGTCTGTTTCAGAGCTTTTCATTCCTTCCTACTGGAAGAAAGACAGTGGTCAGGAGAACCTGTGAAGTTCTCTACTTGTACATGATTAGCAGCCCTAGATTGTTATAGCATTTTAAATCTCAACTGAGGAGAATTGCCCAGTTAGGGGAAGGGCTATGCTATTCATTCCAGTTCAGTTTTCTGCCTGTCAGTGGTGAGATTAGGTCTAGGTGCCAATACTCTGGATGCTTGATGGAAATAAGTGTAGCTAAGTCACTACATTGCTATAGGCAGTGATGATTTGGAGCTGGTGCTGATCTAGTGAGGATTCACACAGGCAACTGTAGATGACATGTTGAGATTCAGATTAGATGTTAGGAGAAATGTTTGCCCAGTTAGAGTGTTCAGGCACTGCAATATGAAGTGCAAGGTTCTACATCTGGGC
>NW_008671429.1:0-9810 GCF_000695815.1 Acanthisitta chloris | reverse complement strand
ACAGATTATTCTTCACAAGCAGAGCTTGTTTAACTTCCCAGTTGCAGTATATGTGTTTGTATTAAAATGCTCTCATATGCTGACAATAAGAGTCATAGAGTAATTTAGGATGGAAAGTTCTTCTGGGACTGGACTAGATGATCCAACACTTGCCCAAAGCATGTCCTAAAATGAGGCTGGAATACTGTTTTGCGTTTGTTTTTTTGCCTTTTTCCAAATTTACTGTCTCTGTGGTATATTAAAATACTGAAAATCGAAAAGGTCACAGTCAGTTTTATGTTCAGTTTATTGTTTAGTGTGAAGGTGTGTTTGTCTTGGGACTTTCCTCCCTTGGCTTAATGCTTTGAGAATACTAAATGAGTTATTTTTCCTAAATGTTTAGCTTTTTCTTTTTTTTCCTGTTATTGAATAACTGATGCAGTGTTAGTCATCTGGTCCTGGGTTTAATCCCTATGGTTTTTTAGGGTGCATGAGAGAGAGCTGTTGTGTTTCACCCTCTGAGAGTTGATTGAACATGCACCCAGTGCTGCACTGCAGACTTTGCTGCACACTTTTCTCTCTCTGCTCTGGGAAACCTACAGCGTGAGCTTCCTGCCTTCCCATCTTTGCTGCCAGGGCTGTGTAAGCATTTCTGTGAAGGGGTTTTATTTTAATCCAAAGTCTGTAAGCAGTAGTAAGAACTGAAAATTCCTCCATACCATAAGAATGCCTTTAATTACTGGATTTGTAGAGCTAAAATCCCTCTTGCGTTTTCCGCAGTCTAATGTACATTGTGGGTATTTTTGGCTGCATGACAACAAGGGGAGTGGTACACGCCATTGTCTAATATAAAGTTTATCTGGAAGTAAAAGATGGGGCTTGAGGCCCTTCAAACAAAGACAAGTCTAGAACCCTACTGTCCCACTTCAGGGATAAATGCTCTGAGCTACTGCATTTAGTCTCTTCCTTGTCCCTGGGTCTAGTATTCAAATCAAAAGATAAGAAGTAGGTACTAAAATTCCTAAGAAAAAGCTGTGAATGTTCCCCAGCCTGACTGAAGGACCTGAACACAGATAGAGCTGCCAAATATTCCCTCAGAGTATTTGGGTTGAAAGTGCTCTTATCCCACAGTGTCCTGGGGATGCTGGGAGAGGGAAGTCACCTTGCTGGGGGTGTTATGCTCAGTGTCTGTCCCCAAATAGTTACATCTCTCCTTTTGCTGCACTGAGTAGGGAGCTCTGACACTGCATGTTTTGTAGAAGTCCATTCCTGAAGCCCAGAAAGAATGTAGCCATGTCCAGCATGCCTGTGAGGGAGTCTTCCTTTTGACTTGTCTTTGCCAGAGAATGCAGCCCTACAGAGTTGCTTCCAGCAAATGTCATTTGTTGCTGCTTTAAATATTGCTCTCTAAAGCTTTCCTGTCCGTTTTGGAAGCTGAAGTACTATCAGCTGGAATTTGGTTTTGAGCCTGCAATTGTGCTGCTCAGGTATCTGTTGTGACACCGTTATTCTCATATTCTTCAAAGTGCTCATGCAGCAGTGTCTGTGTTCTGATGCACAGGAAAGAACTCATACCCCTATTTGCTTTTGCATTTCTGCAGGTGTAGTATTTGAGGGGTGATGGCATGTAGAAGAAAGCATTAGAACTTGGGCAGGAGGAGTATCTGATCTTTTTTCCTGAAGGTTTTCTTAGCATGTTTGTCCTTAAAAGTATGTTTTGACAGAGCACAGCAGTTCCTGTGAAGCTGGCAGTGGATTACAGTATTGTTTGTTTAGGCTTCAGAAGCTTCCTATTCGATTGCTGCTTGTCAGCAAAGTGCAGGATATACCACACAGTGTTTGCACATGGAAACAGTATGACCCCAGCTCTAGCAGTGGAATTCAGATAAAGTGATACTGTTTTCTAGCTTTTTATTTTCACTTCTGTGTAAAAAGTAATGAGCATGGCTTCATACTGTAGTTGAATCTGCCTTAACTTTGTGAAAGCAAGTATTTCTGAAATAGCTTGGAGGTATTAAATTCTACCTCTGGATACACCTAGTATTAAAGCACTACTATTAAAGCAAGAAAGTGTACTACTAGCACTGAAAGCTCTCAGGTTTGGTTAGTTCAGCCTAAATGTTTCGGCTTCCTATTGCCAGGATCCCAGTGAGCTTTTCTAAGTGGAAGAACTGCAAATAGTTGAGCAAGCAGGATTTGAGCTCCAAAGTTGTTTTTAATTAAAGGCTCTCTCTTCTGTGGACTACTCCTACACAGAGAGGGCTGGAAACTCCTATGTTTCCATGCATAGAAGTTTTCTTTATTCCCCTGGGAGGACAATGGACTTGACCACCTACAAAGAACGCAGATATTGCAGTGAAAGCAAACTGCTTCCTCTCCAGGCAGAGGCTGAGTTCTTATTTCTATTCCCAGTCAAAGTTTTGGATGTACATTTATTTTTGCAATCCATGTGCAATGTGATTTCACTGTACAGAGAAATCCAAACTACTGCTGTCTACTCTTGACTGTACTGATTGCATACACACAGATGAATTCTCAGGCAATGATAGTAGCTGTTCCAGGTCATAATGTCGGCTGGTCGGTATGCCAAGGAGATAGTTGCTCTCAAATTTAGGTTATGGTGAAAATATATTAAAAGTGACCTTCCTGTGATCTTTAGGTCAGGGAACTGGGTTTCTTCCACTGAGAGCAGGTTTAATCCTTTTTTTTTCCTCTTCAAAATGTTGCTTCTAAAAGCAAAAAGAGGAAACCAATCAAAACTTTGTGATTGGAACATTGTGATGAGCCTGTTCTGTTCTTGTCAGTATCAGTATGTAGCTGTCATGGTCTGTTTGGATCCTTTAAGTTTATAGGCAAACATACTCTGTAAATTAAGTTTTGTTTTATGAGATCATTAGGAAAGAAAACAAACATGATAAACAAGGGTTCAGTCTAACACATGAATTCACTGCATCGCTTAATTCATGAGGTTTCTAACTCACAAGTTCTCTAATTCATAACTGGCTGCTCATAACTCATAATGTGTTCACCTATGAGCAAAATAGTTCCATATCCAATGGTGAGAGTGCTCCTCCTTTCTCCATTATGGTGTGGGCACCTCATGTATCACACTGGGAAGCACAAAAGCCTCAGCAGCCCAACTGCTGTTGGGTCTGCTTCAGAAGCTGCTTGACTAAGCCGAGGTTTTATACCTTCCAGCCTAGAAGTTTGGTCTATCCTGTTTCCATGAGTTTGCATGTTCTGAAGCAATGGCCAGGCATGGAGTGTGCAGGGGTAGTGGCTGTAGGAGACACAAGATGCGGAGGACAGTGGCCACCTGTCCTTCCTGCCTGGTGCCCTTGCTGTGACCTAGTGCTGCTGCTTCTCACATACATCAGGCCTTAGCTGAGTGGGAACTGAGAGAGCAGTAACAACAGCTTGTGGACAGCAGAGCTCAGTGTGTCTTCTAGGCGCTCAGGGACTGCCTGGGATCTGCTCATTCCCAGTGGAAGGACACTGCCTTGCAGTCCTGCCTCTTCCAGTGCCTTCCCTTCAGAGGAGTGCAACTGCATCTCTACCAAATGTGGCTGTTTCTGGACAGTAACACCTTTTGGAGGTCTTCAGCATGGGGAACCTTCACATGCACAACTTAGCAAGAACATTCCACTCCAAAAGGATAGAGATTTGAGCAATCCAGTTCTCTCAGTTTTGAATGGATATGGATACACTGAGAAGCAAAAATGAAATGCATAAAACTGTGACTGCAAATCCTGTGCCAATGCCCAGTTTGCCACGTTTGGTTTCTAGCAGATAACTGTTAAAATATTGTAACCATCCTAATACATTCCCTCTATAGTATATAGTGGGCTCTAGTATGAAGTTAATCATAACTGTGTGTTTGCTGTACATCTATCATGCTGCAGCATATGTTTTCAGTTATTATCTTGCTTTATTCTGCTGTTCTGGACGTTGCTCAGCTCTGTCCATGCCAATCCCTACATTGTTTACACAGTAGAAGGAAAGGAGAAGGGTAAATCATGAAGGTTTAAATCAGTGTTGATTCCAGAAGCTTTTGCTTTGCTTATTGGACTTTGTTACAGTGCAGTCAGTTTGTAAGGAGGGATGGTGACACCAGAAGCTGTTTCTATGACTGAGGTGAGGAGAAAAGAAAGCAGAAAGAGGAAAAGGGTTCTTCAGGTGACAGTATTAAATTGCAAAAATTCTTGAAGAACTTGACCCTTGCTCATTTGAAATAATTAACACAGAGGTTGTTTGCCCTTAGAATGAAAGCATGCAGAGAAAATGGAAAAAAAAAAAACAAACCCAGAAGATTGGGATCTTTAGCAAATGAGATCAAATTTTGAGTCACTGGAGTACATCTGTTTTGGGCCACTCCATTCGAGGTGTTTGAAGTGATTGAAGTTGCAGAGCCTGAGGCCTCAGTGCTTGCTGGAAATTAAAGCCCCTTGAACACATGAAACACATAGGAACATGTGCAATGTGAATAGTCTTAAATTAGCTGCTATTGAAACTATAGGCCTTTCTTGTCACCTCTTCAGTAACACAGGTTGCCCAAGGACTTCCATGGTTCTGGGGCTTTTCTTCCTTTTCTTTTAATCTGGCCTGTGTTATATGCATGTAATACAAACCTCTATTGTACTCTGCTAAAGGTGTCCAAGCCACAGATCACTGAACTGTTGCCCAGGATTGCTAATGTCTAATACCTTCTAGAGAAGAATGGATCCATTCTTTTCGATAAGGACACTTAGAAGCACATGGGCAGTTTGGACATGGATGTTTAAAGTGGCTTTCAATTTGCTCATTAAAAACACAACAACAAACAATCTTTAAGTATCTTTTCTGATATATTTGTGTATATATACTTACATAATTGAGGGGTTTTAAATTTTAAATGCCGTGGTTTGGATGTCTGGACTTATTAATGCTTTATATTTTGGATAATTTTAGGTCTTTATTTGCTCACTAGCTTGTGATTAATACAAAATTTCTGTGGGCACTTTCCCTTGAGTTCTATCCAGGATTTAGATTGCTTGCTTGGTAATTGTGCTTAATAAGGCATTCTGGCCTCCTAATGTTACCTGGTATTGTACACTGCCATAGCTGCATATCAATAAAGATTAGAAATCCCAGCAACCTTTAAAAACCTTTAAAAGAAAACTTTAAAACTTTAAAAACCTTTAAAAGAAAACTGACCAGACTCCTTTTGTTAAGATCCCTCACATGGTTCTCAATCCTTAACCCTGTCCATTAACTCATTCACTGCTGCTACTGGCTCTGCAGACTGCACAGCCTCTCCGCTGTGTTTCTGTGGAGAAGAATCCATAGAAACAGTATCCACAGATATTGGTTTGGGTTTTTAAAGAAGTTTAGTGAGAAAGAGCAGTGGAAACTAAAAGTGTCCTAGTCAGATCTCTGATTTTTTGCTTTTCTGTTTCCAAAATGAGGCACCAGCAGGACTTTGACCATCATAGCAGTATGATGGTAGTACAGAGAGTACATGAGCACCTCCACTCTTCACACAGCCTTGCTGAGCTGCTGTTTAGTTTAACTTGGACTGTATGTCAGGAAGACTTCAGGACGAATTTCTTCATGGAAGGGATTGTTAAGCATTGGAACAGGCTGCCCAGGGAGGTGGTGGAGTCATCAAGAAGCAAGTGTATTCAAGAAATGTGTGGACATGGCACTTAGTGCTCTGGTCTAGTTGACAAGGTGGTGTTCAGTCAAAGGTTGGACTCAACGATCTTGGAGGTCTTTTCCAACATAAATGATTCTGTGTTCTTCAGTATCCGTGTCTGGCATCCCAGGCATCTCATAATCAAGTTCAGGAACATGTGATGAAGACCCACCATGATAGGAGAAATGAAGATAAAATTTCTTCTGAAGGGACAATTGAGACAAAAGGCTCAATTAAATTGCCAATCATATGGATGCTTTCCAGAAGCTCTTTAGAGAAGAACCCTGTTTGTCTTGTGCTCTCTAAAAGGCAATAGAAGCCCCCAAATGAGTGCTTATTCTACTCATCTCCACATGCCTGTGGGGGGTATGGCATGTGGAGATGGGTAGAGTAAGCTCAATTGGCATGAAAAGCAGTAGGGTCACAACATGCCACCTGTTGATCCATTGTGTTATGGTAGGCACTTTGTAAAAGTAGGCTGAGGAAGGATTTGAAGGAGGATAATGAGATTTAACCAGTAACTTGGAGTTTCTCTTCTATCTCCATGTCTGAGGTGACTGTTGCAAATGATCCATAAATTGTTACAGTTCACTTGGGAAAATGCATGAGAAGTAAATAAGAAGGGGAGAGATGAGGGTGGAAGGACTTCCTGAATAGAGATAAGTGGATCACATATAATGTACTAGAGAAAGTGTGAAGCAGCTCTCCCCTTACTGCTTTTGGCAAGTCTGCTGACTCCAGAAATCTGTCCTGACATCATTCTGGGCAAATGGACAAGATGGGATTGCTGAGGGTGCAGTGAGGAGCAAGATGTAGTCATTAAGAGTTGAGATGAAAGCCTGGAACTGCATGGCCAGTAATGAAAGGCTGTATCTCAGAAGGTACAAAATGTAGATGCTGTCTAAAAATATGGAGGGGAATCAGTAAATGGAAAGTTATGCTGCTTTAAAAATTGGTGCAACAGAAAAGAAGGGAGAAACAGGAAAATGAAACCTTTTTTTTCCCTTCTTGTTACATTGAATTAGACCTAACATCCATTTCCCATTAGTATTGCAGGCTGTGACTTTTGTTTAATTGCTGTCAGTTTTATGGGCATAGAGTCCTGTTTTTACTGAAAAACTCATTGCTGAGTCATTCTGTGAATGCCATACATGATTGCTGTAAGACTTCCGTGGGGACCTGGGTTTATTGTCATGTTGCTCATCTCTACAATTCTCATTCTTCCCGGTGAGTTTTGGACCTTTTAGGTGAGTTTTAGCCAAACTTAAAGGGAATTAGTGGTTTAGAAAGTATGAAGTTTATAACAGTTTTTCTAAAATTATCAGCTGAATAGAGAACCTAAGTATATTCACATCCTGAACACGTTTGGCCACATCCGTTCCGAGGCAGTGTGGCCAGTTGGCCAAAGCTGTGTACCTTGGCTGTAGCACTGCCACATCACTGAAAGCAGGACTATGGGAATTTCGAAGTGAAAGAGGGGAAATATAGGTTAGATATTGGGAAGAAATTTTTTCCTTTGATGGTGCTGAGGCATTGGCACATGTTGCCCAGAGAAGCTGTGGCTGCTCTGTCCCTGGAAGTGTTCAAGGCCAGGTTGGATGGAGCTCTGAGCAACCTGGTCCTGTGTAAGGAGTCCCTGCCCATGGCAGGGGGTTGGAACTACATGATGTTTAAGGTCCCTTCCAGCCCAAACCATTCTGATTCTATCAATTAAGTAATGCACTTAGGGTATTTTAGTTCATAAGCTATTGCTATGTGTTATGATTACCTCAGATCTTGCTCTAGTAAAATTAGCCAAGCCCACAATTGTCTAGAGAGGGAGAGTACTTAAGTGATCCAGCTGAGTCCTATAAATAGAGAACAGAAGAATCAAAGAAGTTCTTTTGTGCCTGGAGAAATATGGAAGAAACCATAGTCAAGTGTAAATTTTAGAAAGTGATGGGTTCCCCCCACTCATTTATCTGTTTAAAGACTTCTTGTAGAAATGTGTTCTGTTCTGTCTTGCAGAGCCTTGCAGGTTGCCAGGAGAGTGACTTGAAATTTCTTAGGTGATGTTTAATGAATGATGTAGTTGCTCACTGAATAAAGCTTTGAGATTATAATTTTTTGAAACATCTATGTTGATTAAGTTGAAAGTGCCTCACCTTAGTCCTGTTTCAGGAATTGCATTTAATTACAGTGAGATTTCAGTAGTCATGTAGTACCATGGCTTTAAACCATCTGCTTAATTGACTTATAAAACCAGCTAATTCAAATTTAAATAGGTATTTCAGTTGTAAGGTATATTTTATTTCCTGCATCCTTCAGTACATGCATGGAAGTGGAGAAATGGGCTCATTTGCATGTAACATTCTCCAAAATGTAGTGGAAGAGGGTGTTGTGGTCCATCTCCTAAAATGTGGGAAGTACAATAAGGTTTTTATGAGCTTTATGCCCTCAGTTCATATTTGAGTCCAGGGAACACCTCTCTGACAGCTGTGACTCAGTGTGGCTGTAGTCGAATGACAAAGCACAGCACATGCTGCACATGGGCTTGACTGAAGTGTAGAGAACAGATTCAATCCTACAAACCCAAGAGTTAAGGCAGTTCTAGCCAAAGTGGAGCAGATGACCTCAGTCTGTTAGTGTAAATATTGGCAATTGCACAGAAATGTCTCCAGTCAGTCCCTCAACTGGGTGTGTTTGCAGACAAACTGTGAGGAGAGAGGGAGATGCTGAATGAGTGGAGCTGTGTCTTCCTTGGAACCCGCTGGGAGAATGACCTCTTTTGTCTCCTTTGAAGTGAGAGCATCTCAAGGTATAAGACAGCTTCAAAGTAAGCTGTGTGTATTGTAGCTTTCCTGTAAGTATTTCCCCTACAATGAAATGGCTTGTTTATTCCTCTGCCTTTTGTTTTGTTTTCTTTCACTCCCTTGCACTGTTTAGACCATATTAGATATTAAAAATGTGACTTCTACTTAATGTTGCTGTTTATTATAAAGTTGTGTGTAATAAAGCTGTTTTCTCAAATGCACTATATGTTTCATACTAATGAGGAACAAATATTTATAGGGCTTTGGAAGATGTTACAGTGCAGTAAATGCCTGTTGACTGAGATGATGAGTCATGAGATGTTTATTTCATGCACATGACTTTTTTTGAGCTATTTGTCTCAGCATTTGTTGCAGTGGTAACACAACTGGAAAAGGATATTCCTCTGCCACAGAATAAAATGCATCCCAGCTGCTGCCTTAACCTCTGCTAAGCTGCTACCAGCTATCCTGTTGGAGCAAATCCAGAGGAGGCCACCAAGATGATCAGAGGGATGGAACATCTCTGCTATGAGGAAAGGCTGAGAGAGTTGGGATTGCTCAGCCTTGAAAAGCGAAGTGTTTGGATTGACCTAATTGCAGCTTTCCAGTACCTGAAGGGAGCCTATGGAAAAGCTGGAGAGAGACTATTTGCAAGGGCCTGGAGTGACAGGACAAGAGGGAATGGCTTCAAACTGACAGAGAGTAGGTTTAGATTGGATATTGGGAAGAAATTCTTTCTATGGCCGTGGGACCTCTGGTTTGTTTGCTTTAAGGAGTGCTTATTATCTCAGAGTGTTCTTCTGGAATAGCAAAAGAATATACTCCATGAGAGGAAATCACTTAGTCCCCCTAAAAAAAATTGGATGCTACCTCTGTGTAAACCCTTGCTTTTCAAGCAAAGTTGTATGCTGATTTCAAAACCACATTTTGTTCCTTTCGGAGAAAATTTTGTATGCAGAAGAGTTTCTCGTGATATTTTGGCTTCAATCTGCCATGAAAGATTTTTGCCCATTTCCTGATGGGAAGCTGTGTATCGTTTAGGATATTTCCTCTTCATCAGTCCAAAGGAAGAGAGTCTTTGGTAAATACCAGTTAGCTTGTTTTCAGTAGCCAATTCTGTATTTGCAGTCTTCTTCATGTGGAAAAATATGCTCTGTGCCAGGATTCTTGTGGAGGGGAAGACCTGCCAAGTGTGTCCATCTTCACACGGAGGGTACTGTCATGCTCTTCTGGATGGTTTATAAACTCTTTATGGGTAGCTGGAGAGGCTTATTTGTACTTGTTTAGTATTTTCCAATCAAGCCTTACTTGCAGTGACTAACTATTCTTATTAATGGCTTCCAGCCTGGGTGGAACAAGCTGCCT
>NW_008671428.1:1690-4206 GCF_000695815.1 Acanthisitta chloris | reverse complement strand
CACCGGTTTGCTTTTCAAATCAGCACACAAGTTAATGATTGGACTTGAAGAACTTAGAGATCTCCTCCAACCCTGCTGCTTCTCTGATTCTAACCCACACTCTCAGCCTCTGCAGCTTGAGAACAGGAAAAACCTCCTCTTAAGCATATTTATTGCTTCAATTTAAATAAACAAGTCCTTTAAACTTAGACAACTTCACACTACAACTCTTGCAAAACCTGAGCCCCAGCGCTGGGTGCAGCTCGGGCACGCGCCAGAATCAAATGCTAATTGCAGTTCATAAATTATGTGGAGCTGCTGAAGCTCCTGGATGAAGTGTAGCATTCAATTTCTCCTGTGCAGGCTGCCGACAGTGCTGCCAACCTCCTGCTTGTCCCTCTGTGTTGTTTTGTCATCTCTGGACTATCACCAATTCATCACAAAGGCAACTGAACTCGCCGATGTCCACCCACCGGTGACTTTGTCTGCGCTGCTCTATGACTTCTAAATTAAATTGTCAAAACACATTACTGAGAAAAATCTCAGGAAGGGAAAGTTCTTTACCCTTTTATCCCAGCTGAAGAGAGAATGGGTTGGATTTGAAGAGAACATGTCTGCTTCATTATCCCTCCCGTTATCATATTTCTTCGCTCGGCAGCCGCAGGAAGAGAGAGTCGATACACCACTCGTGGATGACATGATGGAGCATCCCACAGGAGTTGTCTTGATAAATTCTGAGATTGCTCAGGAAAAGCTGGGGGGGTGTGTGTAATTTTCACTCTCTTTTATTCCTCCCACTCGTAGACAATTTGAAAGAGATTAGGGGTTTGCTGGTGTGGATTTCCCTGAGCTCTGCCAGCACTGGTTGTTTTGGGAAAAGCTCCTTGGAGTCCTTGCAATAGAACAAATCAGACCAGGAGAGGCACAGCCCAGTGGCTATTGAGAACACAGGTCCTGCTCCCACACCTCTCCTCTTTGAATCACACAATCCCAGAGTGGTTTGGGTTGCAAAGAACCTTAAAGCTTAACTAATCCACCCCTTGCCATGGGCAGGGACACCTTCCCCTAGCTCAGGTTGCTCCAAGCCCCATCCAACCTGGCCTGGAACACTCCCAGGGATGGAGTAGCCACAAATTCTCTGGGCAATCTGTGCCAGTGCCTCAGCACCCTCACAGGGAAGAATTTTTTCCTAACATCCAATCTGGATCTATCCACTTTCAGCTTTAAGCCATTCCCCTTTTCCCCAATCACTCCAGGCCCTTGGAAGTAGTGTCTCTCCGTCTTCCTTGTAGACTCCCTCCAGGGATTTTGGCTCCTGAAGGATTCCACACTGATGTCATGCTGCTCCCAACGTTCCTCCTCACACCATGGGGTGTCTGACTGTGGGTGCTTCCCCTCCCAACACAGGGTAGTCCCCAGGCCAAGGCTGTATCACTCCCTGTAACGCAGGAGTTTCCTGCTGCTCCATGCAATAATGGAAAATAACTCACCTGGAGACAGAAAACAAAAGGAGCTATTCCTCAGAGAAAAAGAGCTGTTGATTCCCCCTTTTTTTTCTGCTCTCTGGGCATAATGGATCAGCCATAAAAAGCGAGTAACACATTGTGCACTCATTCTTTTGGCTCTGGACAGTATTAACATAATAGACACATATTGTTTATTTATTCTGCTGTAGAGCAAGGGAAGGAGGTAGTGCCCAACGTTTAAATGGGGTATTTTTAAATGCTCCCATTCCCTTGGCCGTTATGATGCATTAGCCATCAGTACTCAAATTGCCTTGTATTTGCAATTTTATGGGTCCATTTTATCAAGCACACAGGAGCTGCATTCGAGGCATGAAAATAAAGTACTCCACTTGTGTTAGGCAAGCACTGTTTCAATGCAAGATATGGCCAGAAAACAGAAATTTCCTTTTTTTCTCTCTCTCTCATCTCCAGATTCCTCTCCAAATATTGCTTCTCCTTGCAGCAGCAACTGCTAAGATCTCCTCTACAGCTGAGGAACATCCTCCACACTGCAGGAGCTGAATTTGGGCTGCTGAGAAATCATCCTGTGTTTCTAGGCTGGTTTAAGTATCTCCCAGCAAAACCTTAGCCTTGTTCTCCCTCTCCTGTTGGAGTCACTGAGCAGTGCCTTCCTGAGTGGGTGTCCAGACTTTCAGGGACAGGAAAGCTGCAGGGAGTGGAAACACTGGAAATCAGAAGAAAAGGGAAGTTCTCAGAGTGCATTTGGTGACCAGAACATGTGGGACAGTTCTAGGGGTGGATTTGGTGGACGTGTGGGGCAGTTCTGGGGTTGGATTTGGTGGCTGTGTGGGGCAGCTGGTTCTTGTCCTAAAGCATTGCTTGGTGGGTGTCAGAACTCCCTGCTTGGTCCTTCTCAGGGGCAGGACTTGGGGTCACTCACTGTGCCATCCCCTCGTGTCAGCCCCCACGGCTCCAGGGCCACTTGTGGAGAGGGAAATTCATGTGGTTATTCCCACAGGAACCATGGACACGTCCAGATCTGGACTTGTGGAGTGATTCCCGAAGGAACAA
>NW_008671428.1:0-1653 GCF_000695815.1 Acanthisitta chloris | reverse complement strand
AGGAATGTGCTCCCTCTCGTGGGCTCCGGAGCTGGTGGCAGAGCCTGGAACGGCAGAGAGGTATGGGATTCCTTGGCAGTTTGGAAAACAGAATGGAAAATCTCCCCTGTGGCCCCGGGAGCTGCTGGTCCAGCATGGAGCAAGTGCAGAGACCCCCAGAAACACAGCCCTGAGTTGGGGCTGTG
Source organism: Acanthisitta chloris (assembly GCF_000695815.1). NCBI lineage: Eukaryota > Metazoa > Chordata > Aves > Passeriformes > Acanthisittidae > Acanthisitta > Acanthisitta chloris. Next base: position 1,468 of record NW_008671428.1, on the reverse strand, counting down.
GCAGTGAAATAGTGTTTGGCAGCCCAGAACTACATCAGCTCTTTGATAGGATCAAGTTTTGCCTCCCCAGAGCCCTCAGCTCCTTCTCACAGAACATTTTATTGCCTTTATTGTCTCTGTGTCTGCTAATTCTGCCTGGATTTATGTCTTCCAGAGAGTTTCAGCTACTTCAAACCCTTCAACCAACTCCAGGCTCAGTGTGCGAGATGAATATCGCAGGGATCACTCTCAGTTGCAGTGTTTGCTCTCAGGGATGAAACTATGACATATCCCTCTTATTTTCTGGACAAGAACAGCTCCATTTAATACATCCATAAAAATCCACCCCTTTTTTTTCCCTGTCAAACTCTCTTTAATGCTGTATTTAACACCAAAAAACCCCACGGGGGTTTCCAGCTTAGGCTGTTGGAAAGGCTGGAAAAACAAGCCAGAGCGTATGGAATGTGCAGAGTGCTTTGCTGTGGATTACACTTGGATTCACCCCGTATTTGCTGGGAAGTGAACCCCACTGGACTCTCCTCCAGCCCCAGCACAGTGCGCGGGTCCCCCCTGATGGCAGGAGGGAGAATCCCTGTGCCCCATCCCAGAGGATCCCTCAGGATCCCACAGCATCCCCCGGGGGTACTCCCATCCTGCCCAGCTGAGTCCCACGGGGGTGATGCTGTGCTGGTTTGGGTTGAGATGGAGTTAATTTCTCCTCAGTAGCTGTTACAGTTCAGTGTTTGGATTCAGAGTAAAAATAGTGCTGATAACACACTGATGCTTTGGTTTCTGCTGGTTTATCTTAAATCAGGGGCGTTTTCTTTCTCCTATCTCGTGCTCTGCCAGTGAGAACGTGCACAAAGATGGAAAGGGACTCTTTGTTAGGAGCTGCAGTGACAGGACAAGGGGCAATGGGTACAAATTGAACGAGGGAAATTTAGACTAGATATTAGGAAGAAATTTCCCCTGGGAGGGTGGTGAGACACTGGCCCAGGTTGCCCAGGGAGGCTGTGGCTGCCCCAACCCTGGCAGTGTTCACAGCCAGGTTGGATGAACCTTGAGCAACCTGCTCTGGTGGGAGGTGTCCCTGCCCAGGGCAGGGGGTTGGGGCTGGATCATCTCCAAGCTCCATTCCAACCCCTTAACAATGATTTTACTGTTGTTTTCTCCACCCTATCCCACCGGGGCGGGTGGGAAGAGGCGAGAACAACTGTTCTTAGCTGGGGTCAAATCATCACAGCTGAGGACTACAACTCCCAGAATGCACCGGGGGAAGCGCCACGTTCCCACAACGCACCGCGACTGCCACGTGCTGACCCAGGCACCCGTTAACCACATCAAACAGCATCAGACCACGTTAAACTTTATCGAAGGTTGATTCAAGGTTGATTCAAGGTTGATGAGGTTTAACAAGGCCAAGTTGTGGTCCTGCACTTTGGCCCTGGCAATGCCATGCAGTGCTCCAGGATGGGACAGAGTGGCTGGA
>NW_008671427.1:6908-19507 GCF_000695815.1 Acanthisitta chloris | reverse complement strand
CATCCCACCCCACCGCTCTCCGCATCCCACCCCGCGGTTCTCCGCATCCCACCCCGCGGCTCCGCATCCCACACCGAATCCACAATTTACTGCACTCGCAGCGCGTTTAAAGGGCTGTGGATACCCATCAAACGCTCTCTTGCCTCCCGTGTAAGCTCTAGCTCCTCTCGAGAGGGCAGAGCGTGGCAATGCACAGGTACCGCTGCTTTCGTGTGCGTTTGGTGGTTCCAGTACGGCTGAGACAATCCTCTTCCAGATTAAAAAAGAAAGTTTTTCTAGACACAAATACCACCTGGAATACCATGAACAAAGATGTTGTTATATGGCGATCACTGCAAAATATATCATAATGTAGACACATATGCTTTTGTTCACAGTTTTTTTGCAGCCTCAATTTCTTCACATACATAATTGACATTTGTCTTTAATCCCAAACAAAGTCTTTCTTTTTTTTCAGGAAGTACATCTCTTGACAAGCAATACCTTCAGTTATTTTATCCACTGCTGGGCCTGGGCAGACAGCTCACTAGCACTAGTAAGCAGATGGTGTCAATGTTAGATTCACAAGCAGACACTGAGTAAGCTATGTTGAGCCCCAGTAGGGTCGATAGGGCTCCATAGGTATTTTCAGCTCGTAGAAATCTTATTACTAGTGATAGATGAGCTGGAAAAACACATCTTCTATCTCAAACACAGCTGGAGCTTGGGACCAGAAGTTACCAAAGGCATCTTTCTACTTCTAAACTGAAGAAATATCTTACAAAATGATTGGAGAAAACTAAACAGAAAAGTAATGTATCTTCTTTCGAGCCCTCTCAAATAGGCCAAGGAGTATTATTACAGCTTATAACAATGCACTGAGTGTTGCTTGTTTTCATCAAAATGACTTTTAAATTTTAGCAGACTGAGGACATTTTTCTCAAAATCACATATAATATTATTTCACACTGCTGGAGCAGTCAGCTATTTCTAGAAGCTTGACCACACTGTGGCTCAAGTGAGGGCTGCTCTTTTTTCTGCCAGAAGCAACACACAGGAAAAAAAAAAGTGAACTATCTAAGGGAGATACTGGATTAGCAGCTAGTGAGCTGTTGTAATGATCCATAACAGCAGTTCTGTGGCCTCGCTATCTTGATTCATTAACTACACCAAAGTTTCAGCATCCTCTCTAGCACAGCTCAGTTAGCTGATGCTTAAAGGACCACCTAATTATGTTGTGTGGGCTTATACTTCAGGGCTGAAATTCTGCATTGCAGCTGAAGATAATCCGTTCAGGCTTTGGAAGTCTGTGCTTTTTTCCTACCACAGAATGCACTTGTTTAACTGCAAACCAAGCCAGAAGAAGCACATAAATCTTGTGACCATCTCACTGATTCTGGCTTCCTCTTCATGTCTGGACAATGAGACTGTGAGCTGCACTTCAGTGAAGTTGACTATTTGAAAACCAAATTGTCTTGTACAGCCCCTGTCTGCAATTCAAGCTAGGTCCAAAGACTTGTTTTCAGTTCTTCAGTCTGAAGCATCTCGGGTGAGCAGCAGGACTTCCCCTCTTGAGATGCTATTAGAGCTGGAGTTGGTGAAGTTCCAGCACATGTACTTAAAATACATTTATGTGACTGGGTTTCTGTGCAACTCTCCCCCTAACATGCACTCTCTGCAAAAAGGGCTGTAATTAGTGCTACTCAGTGCACTGTGGATATCTTTATTTAATTAGCGTTGTTAAATTACATGGCAAAAAGGCAATTCCTCCTCTCCTTTCATGTGCATGAAGAGGAGCACAGACAGCAGAACCAGTATCTGCCTGGGAAGCAAACTTTTATGAAATCAGACACGAATTGAGTATTCTTTAACATACTACAGACAGTCTCTACAGACCCTCTGTGTGACTGGAGACAGAGGCAAGAGCCTGAAGAACAGCAAATTGCAGTCCTTAGAGCAAGGCCTCATACGCTGTTGGTTTCTTTCAGCCCTGTTGCTGGATCACTACTGTCTTGATCAAGGATTACTTTTTACCTCCTTTCTTTCCTCACTGCATTAATTTCCAAATAGTAAGTTTGAACAATGTACAGAGGAGTCATTGTTGAGTGTCCAATTAGCATGACACCAGGGACACCTAGCATTCAAAATGATGAGTAGGGGATAACGCTTGGGCACATTTTAAGATTCCATGATCTTAAAACATGATCTCACTAATGCATCCTACTTTCAAAAAAAATGCAGATTGCAGTAATGCATCAATGTTACCAGCTTGCTTGGTACCTGAATAATTTAACTTTCTTGCAAGCATTTCACTACTGAAGATGGATTTTTAAAATGTCGTTACCTTTACATGAAACTGATCTTCTCTGAGAGCTATGTATCTTTCCCTGGTTTAGAAGTAGTGGTTCTTCTCCAGCACATAAGTCATTTTATTCTGCAACAAAACTATACAGTGCAAGGAAATGAAAGGGGGGTCTTCTCCATCTGGCAGATGATCTTTAGAAGTGGAAAAGAAGATGTGCAGGCTTATGCTATTAAACTTTTTGAGTTCAAATGGGATCCAGCTGTTTGGGATCCACAGCATTCTTGCAGTTTAACTGTTCACAGTATGTATACTTTCAATCCTTTTATTTTTGTTTTCTTTAATTGTTGGGGCTTGAGATCATAAACGCCTCAGTCTTTCAAACGTGAAGTGCAGCTCTTCGTAATTTGTTCTAATCAGCTGCAGTAAGAAATGTCTGCTCCATAACCTTGAATGCTTTTTCTCTCCCTTGACAACAGAATAGACTTCTTCCACAAAATAAACATCTGGATTGAATTGAACATCAAATTGCAGTTGCTTTAAGTGCCAACTATTAAATTACCTCAAATGTTTTATGTTTGAACATGATTTTTCAAGACAGCTAAATTTTTTAACTGTAGCACAAATGTACATTTAAAATTACTTTAGAAGGTTAAATCCCTTGAACATGCTTCTTTTTAAATTGTGTGTAGCTTGGTCACTCTTTTTGCATTCCATTTACAGAAATTATTATTGACACAAGATTTTATACAACCAAATATGCCTCATCAGATGTTAACAGGAAGAAAAGCTCTATCTAGAACTCAGGGACTTAATTCTAAACTCTGCAACATATGGAGGGATTGTCAAGACTGTCCAGAAGTCAAGCCAAAAAATCATATGGACCAAGATTACAGACTACATTTTCATCAGGAAGTTAAATATTAAAATTCATATCTAAGACTTCCCTCTGAAAAACTAACCTCCTTTCCTTATCTAGCATTATTTTCTGGGGATGAGTCTTACAGCCTGATTTGCATAACAGCATTTCAAATTTACAGCTTTACATAAATGTTGCTCTTTTCCTGAAACTATTCAGCTCTTGATCCACCACATTTTTTGCAAGAAAGATTTTTCCTTTAATTTTTCTTTTTTTTTTTCTTTAATTAGGTTTTTGGCCCACTCAGTCAGAGGGAATTTTTGAAGGCAGAAAACAGTACAATATGAACGATTCAAAGCAAATTAAAATGAACACCCAATTCACTGTTTTGCTAATGCTTGCAATTTATGTATGACTGGAATTGACAGTGTTGCTCAGGCTTCTTTATGATGTTTGGGGGGAGTAAATGTTTTATTCATTGTGAGGCACCACGGAAGTGTAAATGAAAACCATTTTCATATTCCCCTCAGTATTTCTGCAAAACCCTTCTCCAAACCAAAACAGAGTAACTACAAGTGCTGACCAGTAATATAATTTGCTTCTTCTTCCCACACACTGATCAAAGTGAAACTGCAAGGAGAATTGACAGAAAAAAAATAAAATTAAAAGCACAGATGACTGCAGCTGGGCAAATTGCTGGCAATTACTCTGGTGACTTCTAAATTGGGTGTGACCCAGTGTCAGTGGCTGTCTATGCTTGTGTTTTCACCAAAGGTGATTGTAATTGTTCTGGTAATTAGGTTACTCCAAGGAGAAATTAGTAATTACAAAGGTAAAGCCACCTGATCAGAAGTTTCCATGTTATTTAGATGGCTATTCATAATACTGACTGTGAATTTACCTATAATATTTGTATTCTATAGCACAGATCAACCCCCAAATTCACTGAGGAATAAGATGAAAGCTTGATCATAATAGAAATCTACTAATTGTTTCAGGTACTGCACAGGAATAACAGTGACTCTTTATGGACTGGAGATAGGTAGGAAGAATTACTTAATTTACCACATTATTTTGCTGAAAGTGATCTGAACAGGTTGAAGAGTCACAAGGTTGAAATCCATCAAAGACTACAAAGAGGATAATTTGATTGTGGGGGGAAAAATGACAAAACAAACCTGACTAACCAATCCCACTACTACTAGATGTTCAGAGTGTCTAGACAATGGATGTATTTGATTTTCACTTAGAGAACATCATCTGCACACATACTCTGGTGCATGTGATTAGGGGAAAAATCCCAAACATCTTCAACTAGCAGTTCTTCTTGTACCTTGATGAAATGGCTTCAGTTACCACTTACATAATGCAAATGGATAAGGCTGAAAGTTAACTTACAGAATGACAGCAGGTGAAGAGGTGAAGCTAGAAGAGACTTCAGAGGTCATCTGATCTAACCCCCCATTCTCAAGTAGGGACACATAGAGCCAGTTGTCCAGGATTGTGTCTAGAGAGTTTCTGACTGTGTCCGGATGGTTTTGCAGTCAACTCCTCAGTAAATCTGTTCTTTAAGTTCCTCAGTCTGACAAAGTAATTTCAGTTTATGTTATTTATTTGCAAAACTTTGCTGACAGAGAACACAATGAAAATTGGTTTGGTTTCTTTCAGTACTTTTAAAGAGGTGATGCTGTTATTTAGGTTCTAGAGGAAAACCGGATGAGGAAGTAACATGAAAATTATTGCCACAGAAACAAAAATGGATGACTAGCATGTGGGTACTCAAACAGACATGCAATCAATACTGTTTGCACCTACATATCCTAACCAGTAGATATATTCCCACATACTTATTCAAGACAGATTTTTTTTAAAAAAGCATTTGTTAGTTTCCTTCCACTTTTTCCTCAGAAATCATCTACCTGGCTAATGTTAACAGTACAAAAACCCAGAAGAACCAACAAGCTTCAACTAGTTTTCAGCTGAGATGTGCTACTCTTTGTTGAAAACTGTGCTGCAGAAAGCCCCAGCTACCTCGAGCAGCTTCCTCTCAACATAACTCATGAAGGTAGACAGGCCCTAAGGATCTGAGGCATGTTAACCCGTTAAACTAATCTCCTGTTGAAATAATTTGTGGAAATCTATTCCAGTTGAAGTTATGACATAATTATAGTATAGCATTCAATATCAGAGCAGGATTATTTCATTACTTTACCACCCAGGAGTCTACAGTCAGTCTTTAAGCCAAATGTCATCTACAGAACTGCATATGCCTCTAGCAATAGGGAGGTTGAAACCTAATGAAGCTACCTTTTTCTATGTCTATGAAAGCAGTTGGAGACTGAAAATTACTATATCAGAATAAATATACATCCGAATTTTATGAAGGAGATAATATAAACTCATTCACCAAGTCATATAAGGATGTTTGAACAAGGGAGAAAAAGAAATGTGTACTTCTGTATTGGGAAAGGGGATCAAAGTAAAACAGGAAGAAGAGGGTTGAAGAAAACTAGATGCCCTAGAAATGCTCCAGTATCTTCAGAAGAAACCATGTACAGTGATAAAAGGCCTGGAGGCATGGATGTTGCAGGCTACTAGGGCAACTCAAGCAAAGAATACTTGTGCCAGGTTTTTTCCTGTCATCCAGTTTTGGATGCACATTATCAAATTAATTACTAGCTTGTTTATAATCTTAATATATCAGTTCTGTAATTATGTGTGACATCAGAATTCTGAGGAGGTAAATTGTGCATCCCCAAGGATGAACTTGTGAGGAAACATGCTTGAACTAAGACTTTCAAAGGGGCTTAAATGAGTTGATTTGTAAGCTTCACATCTCTTTTGAAGGAAGAGGAAGAGAGAAGCTGTGCTCAGGAAACGGGTCAAAGTTACCATGAGAAAATCTGTCAAGAGAGATGCTGGAAATCTTTAGAACATAATTAATCTGGGGTTCTTTTCTGCAACACAACATGAAAGGTTAAGGAACACTCAGCCAGAAAGAACACTGTGAGGGCTTTAACAGATGTGTAGGAACAATGTCAGTTGCAAGGAGTTAAGAGGAAAAAGTAGAAGGAAAACACACACAAAAAAGGTGAATATAAAAAGAGAAGGAAAGACAGAGAAGCAAAAAAAGCAAAAATTATACAAAGCCAAAAGAGCATAAGGGTTGCACTTTAAGAAATGTATGTATGGTTTGCTTCCTTCTCTCTATCCCTAGTTCCAAAAATTCTGCTACTATTTTGGACATCTAGTAGAGCATTCTCTTTCAGTCAGCTTCTCTGTTCTATAGGGGTTTGGCTCTTAATGATCTCTGACTCTGAGCAGAAAAGAGTTTGAGGAAGACAGGTACATGCCGAAAGTCTGTGCATGGCCTGCAGCGAGAAGCCTGACTCATTAAATTGATATTTAAATAACACTGTGCCTTGACTTCTTCTCAGGGCTGAACCCTCCAGGTTCTCCAGGGGTATGCATTTCTACCAGTCAAACTCTCAGTCTAGGAAACTCCTTCTCCAGAGGCCAAATCTTCCCCCAAGAGCTCTTCTACCAATCTCAGCAAGTCAGCTGCAGCACAGAATTTTTCCACACCTCTGTACACTCCAGTGAGATCTCCTGCAAGAGCAGAGGAAGAAAATCCCATTCATTCTAGCAGAGCACCTACAGGACTCAATTACCTTCCTGATTTGTGGCTGAAACTGGGTTTAATTCTATATTCCTGCCCACATATCATCATCTCTCTTATGAGTAGAAGAGAACTCCATGCATAGTCCACCTACATTTGCTAAAGATTATCCTGCAACACCCAGCCAACACCACCATGTGGGAGCTTACACATACACCTCAAGCACCAATGCAAGTTTCCTATGACTTTCAGCAGCTTTTAAAGAAATAAATTTCCAAGAAATGTGATATTTGCCATTAATGGTGATTTAACAGCATCAAACCACAGCTGTAAGCCTCATGCCAGGAGCGTGGCAGAGAGAGTGTGATGCACTGCAACCCATGCAGGGAGAAATGGAGAAGCAGAAATGGAGTTCCACCTTTGCTGTTTGGCAAAGGAGGAGCCTCTCCTTTAGCTGCCTCCAAGCAAACACGGCGGTCTGTCTCTTGGCTGTTGGACAGAGGTGGAAGAGTGAAACAATTCAGCAGGCCAAAACAACCCAATGAGCACTTCTAGACTTGAATTTTCATAACCCAGAAAAAGGTCCTGCATGCTGCAACATTTTTTTCCTCACCAAGTTGTCATTTGGCCATCATCCTTGTCATTGATGCAATTTTGTATCCAGGCAAAGTCTTCCTGTCTTTTTCCCATCCCTGCCTACTGGGTACACAACTAGTCTTGAAGATACAGTTTGTCCTCTGGGCTTTCTGCCCACATATGGCTGTGGTGGAAACTGCAGTGTCCTCATCCCTTCCCACTCTCCTTGCAGCTGCTCCCCTCTGGAAGGTGGAGGAAGGGTGGCATCCCATCCAGTTAGGAGAAGCCTACAGGGGTTGAATGCTTGCACAGAGGGAAGGATTCCCAGATCTGAGGATGCATGGACAGAAAGCAGCAGCATGGAGTGAGGCACCATAGAGGCAGGCTTCATCAGGTAGAGAATCACCCATGGTATTGAGCAAACCAAACCAAACTACCCCTAGTGAACTGAAGGTCTAAAATTTAGCCTTCTTAGGCAGGTCCTTGTTGTATAAACCTACTGCATAATAATCCAAATCATCATTGTAAACATTTGCATTTATTCCCTCTTCCCTGATGACTGCTTTGTCTGTTCACCTTTTACAGTGAGATGTCCTTTGATCATAGATCTATAATTTGCTTAGTAGAGCTGACTATTCCTATTATTTGAGCATTGTCAGATGCAAACAAACAATCCAGTTACCTTGCCAACAAGCAGCAAGGAGTAGCAACATATACTACCAATAGTGCTATTACCCAGCACGTGCTGGATGGACAGATGGAGGGAATGAGCATCCACCAGCAAATAAGACTATTATTTTAACAGCATTCTGGTTTGTGCTAGCTTAACCTCACTGGGAAACTGCAGTTTGTTTTCCTCCCCCAGCTTTGCTTAGCTTGCCAACAAACAATTGAGTCACAGAGTAACAGAAGCACAAGGAATCTTGAAATCCACACAGTGCTTTAAAGAAATATGTGAAAAAAATACTCAAACCCAGTATGTGTTAACATGCAACATGAACACTGATAACAAAACTGCAGTCTACTGGGGATATTCTCCCCCTAAGAAATAGCTTTCGAATGAAAACTATTTGCCACATAATTTTTTCTACTCCTTTGTTTTCTTTCATCCCCTCCTGTATTATTGCTGCTTGAGACAGCCCTTGTCAGGAGAATCCAGACAGACTTCAAGAGGTGCCAAATTACAGAGACCTCAGATTTTTCACAGTTAGTTGTTCTTTTCACTGCTGGACTCTTCTAAAGCAAAGGTGACTGAATTAATATGTTTTAACTGTATCTGTTGCTCTGCTCTGCTGTTTCCCATGGCCTACCAGAGGAAGTCCGACTGCCAAGTGTTTCCTCATTTTGTTTAATCTGATACAAAAGGTCAGCTCAAGTATCCTTTTGGTATTTGCTCTAGAGCTGAGTATAATAGGTGGCAGCCCCAAGAAGAATGTGTGTTGCTAAACTTCAGAAATGTTTGGGGTTTTAGATACAAACAGATGTTTCCTTTTGGTAGCTTCATTTTCCATACGATATTCCAAGCAGTATAACGGGCATAGCTGAATCACAGATGACCATTTTCCAGAAATCAATTAGTTTCACACACTGCTTCACAAATTATGAGACTATAACTTAACAGTTATGTGAAAGAGATCAATAATTGATTTGTTTAATCAGACTCCTGTTTAAACAGACCACCCATCCTTCTTAATATCCACAGCCAAATTTTGCAGAAGCAGGAAAATAGAAAAATTGGTTCACATTCAAGTCTGATGTAGATCCACTGAAATGAGAAAAACTGGGCTGCCTTGGGATCCAGTGTGCTACACCAGTTTGGCATAATTTGCACTGATCAAACAAATAATTCTAGGAATAACAATTTAATCTGGAGGATTCATAAACAACTGTCATTTTATTCTGCAATCATATAGTCTAATTTTGATAGCAATATATAATAAATATAGGTTTAGTTATATCCACTGCAGTTCCCCAAAACATATTGCAACTTCATGTAATTTTAAACGTATGATAAACAAAATCTTTCTGGATATATGGTGAGGACTTCTGTCCCCTTAGGAAAATACATGCCATTCCGACCTTTTCAGATGCAAAGTATGTGCTCTTTGCAAGTTTGTATTTAGGGGTCAGACATAATGACTTCACATGGAAAAGATGAGTCAGGGAGACTCCATTTACTTTTTCAGAAGCATAAATTGACCATTTGAGGACACAAAAAGGGCAGAGAAAATTTGTTTGAAATGTTTCAGCATTACAGTTTAGCAGATAAAGCATCAATTCTAACCCTGACTTCAAAACACACAGAGGTCATGACATCAGTTTTGGCACCTTTTTTGTAATAACCCAATTACCATAATCCTGATGTTTAAAAGCCTAAAAAGGCAAAGAAGGAGGGAACACAGACAGGGCTTATTATGCAGCAGAACCCTCTCCCCCCCCAAACAACAAAAAAACAAGACAAGAAGCAAAACAGCCTCCAGAGGCTTCTGAGAAATGCAGGCTGATCCTGGAGAGGGATGCACAGAGGGATGGCACAGGAGAGAAGGACAGCTCTGCAAGGGAGACCTGTAACAGAAGGCTGCCTAAAATGAGATTCGTGCCTTAGAGAAGAATTATGCCACAGTCAGAATTCCTCTGTATAATGTAAGAATTACTCTTGGTCTGACTATTCAGATTCCTAAGCAAAATTAATTTCTGACTGTTCCTGTCTGATTCTAATTGCTTTAGGTCCAAAGGGCACTGCCTGAAAGCTAGGCAGGTACAAAAGCTCTTTGAAATGAAAACACAGGTTATAAAAGCTCTACCAGTGGTCTGTATCTCAGGATTTTACCTCCTTCTGTAAAGAAACTTAAGAAACTAGTTTCAACCTAAATGGAAAGATCATAAATGCAGACCAGGAGAAGCTCGACAGCTTTTCCCCTCTCAGGAGAGAGGCAGCAGTCTTTCTGAAAAATCAGACCAAATAGATCATATAGATCCCTGGGGCTGTCTGCCTGGATTGTTGTCAGCTGAATGGTAAAGCTCTAGGCAAGAAACACATTTTCTAAATCCATAATCTTTCCTCTCTTGTACTTCATTGATACTGCATAAAAACAATACTCAATACATGTACTGGCCACTCTGGAGAAAAATGCAACCTGAGTGTCTACAGTAGTAAGGATCAGGTCAAAACACAGTGTAAGAGGTACAAAACTTGACACCTCATTACAGACCACAAAAGGAGCAAAAAGCAGCTAACAAGGATAAGGGGAAATACAGAGAGGATAACACATAAATTTGAACAGCTATCCATGTAATGACCTTAATGATGAAACTGAATGCCTCTCAAAGTCTATATTTTGCATATTTTGTAAGGCACCAAATTTTCTAAGCACCTGCAGTTTCTCAGACACATTGGATGCTTGGCATCCTTAAACACATATTCCAGTCACTCTCGCTGTATTAATCCAAAAGCCTCTAGCCAGGCAGAGAAGGAAAATAAAACAGGGAAGAAGACAAATAACTTTTTGGGGGGCAAAAAACCATGATATAATAACAGGTAACTCCTAAATTATAAAATCAGTTCTACTGATGTTTTGCATATGCCCAAATTTTGTAGAGTTCCAAATCTGAACAGCCAAATGATTATTCCAGTGCATACAAATTTGGGCCCTGCCACTACTGTCACTACTGGTAGACTTTGGCAAATGTAGCATATTGCAAAGCTCTAGACCATCATTGTTTTACCACAGTGGATGGGGTGGAACCAAACACCAAAACAAACCTATTCTGGTTGTTAGAATTTGGGTGTGGTTGGAAGTCTGGAAAAACTGACAATTCTCTTGTTTCATAAGCAATTGCATATCTCAATGCCTAAGAGCTTGTAGATTAAGATGAATTTATACCATGGTACAGGTGAAAAGACTAAAAAGCAAAAAAGTGTGAGAATGGCAGAGTTTTCCAGGTACAGATGTGCTAATTGGAATGGCGGGTGATTTCAGCATGTTGGATAAAAACATATGATCAGACTGAAGTTCTGGTACGCCTCAGGTGCACTTGAAAGTGCAAATAAAAACAATAAATGAATCCACAATCTAAGTAGGTCAGTATGGTTACAAGCTAACAGTTTGGAATTCATTAGTATTTTCTGCCTAGGACATATTCTACATATCACCAAAGAGAACATATGAGAGACTATTTGAAAGTGTACCCAGTTGCATATTACAGACACCTTGAAGAGCTGTTAATACCTTCAGCAAACTGCCAGTTACTTCAGATTGTGCTGACTGCAGTTTTACAAAGGAAAATTAAGGAGAATTTGTCTCCAAAAATATCAGCTTTTTAATGCTGCTTTTAGTGTGCATCCTATTTGTAACTCTCCAGTTACAAAATCAGCTTAGGTGAATATGTATGTTATAGAATAAATAAAGTTCTTAGCCATTCTGTTGATAAAGATGCTGAGCCTGAATCTCTTTTCCATTTGTGCCACAGAAATGGAAGAAACGGATGTCTTTATTTTCTGCTGGACATCTGCAGTCTTGGTGTTTTAGGAATATATCCTGGCAGGCAGGAAAAACAGAAGGCTCTGCACTTTCCTTTGTGCAGCAGAATAGTATAAGTGTCATCCCAGTGAACCATTCCAATCACAAATCATTCCTGAACGAAATAACTTCCGTTTAAGCAGGATTTGTTTAAAATTCACGTACTCCTTCCTTCTCTTTCTAAGAGCAGACTGTGTTTTAAATGGCTATTATCTCTTATTTCAAACCAGATAACACAAACCAAAACAAACCCCCATTATACAGAATTTTAAAAAGGAGATAAGAAAAAACCCAAACAACTGCAGACCTGAATGCCCCAAATCTCTTGGAAAAAACCTCTATGCCAATGAATAAGATGCTAGAAGATGGTAGTGCTACACCAGTAAGAGCACTCAAGAGCAAGGCACAGGCAGTTTGGCAGAACTGTACAACAAAGATTCCAGCATCTTCACCAGGCTTACAGGAACTATTGGGAGGTTTCAAATTTGTTGGCATGTATACTATTTTTTTTCATTTTCATATTGAACTGTGAGTACGGATAGTTCTGAATTACTTCTGCCACTCTTACATTATAAAATTACAACAGGTTGTAGAGTGTTATACTGCCAGTACCTAGTACAGGAGCACTGCTGGGAGAAAGAAAAACTGAAGGTTTTGACAAAATGTTTTAAATAATATGCAGATCTTTTTAGGCAACAAGAGGATGTGGAGAAGTTTAGTTTGGGAAAAAATGAGTTAATTGGG
>NW_008671427.1:3262-6890 GCF_000695815.1 Acanthisitta chloris | reverse complement strand
AAGAGTGTTTGGTTTAGCATCTTTAAGTTTCAGAGTTAACAGTTTACTACAATGACCATGAAAGATTCTCCCTCCTTGGTAATTATCAGCTGAGAAAGACACTTCCATGTCAGTTAACACTAAGGTTCGTCTCTCCAAGTAAATCAGATCTGAGAAGTAAATATTACTTTTTAAAAGAAGAACACTGAATTTTAGAGCACAGATCTTCAATAAAATTAATTCCATTGCCACAGACCTATTCTTGATGGGTACCGACATTAAGAGACTTGAAATCTTATCACTCTCATGGAGTGAAAACAGAAGAAGGATCAAGCTGTTGCTGAAAAAAATGGCATGCTAAAACATCTGCTGTATGTACTGAGCAACACTCCAAACTGTCTCATAAGTCTAACATATGCTCCTTGTCTTGCAGTATACTTGTTCAAGATTTAGATCATGACATAGTAATGGCAAATAAACCATGTTATCCTTCAGTTATAAACAAAACATTTTTTTTCTCAAAGTATGCTTTTCCTGAGCATGTTCCTCTAAAGTAAAGTGATTTCTGACCTTTCAGCTGATTGGTATCACCACTGAGTATCCTCCCTACTTCAAACTGTTTTACAGTAGTCAGATAGGGGCTGCTACAGTGCTAAGTGACTTCAAAATTTTACCTTCAATATTTAAATATTTAGCAAGATGAAGAAAATAAATTATACCATCATAGATATGTCAGTGATGCAATGACAGACAAGGCTAAAGATTGTCCTAAAACGTGGATTTGGACATATCAAAAGAGGTCTTTTTCTCTGTCAGGATAAAGTAGAGTAGTGTAACAATGAATCCCCTAGTTTAAAAGTGACAGCACAGACATCATTTCGATGAACTTTTCTGGATCCAGATAGGATACACATGTATCCATGTAATATAATTTGTTAACATAATGCTAACCTTTGCTCTTGTTGGCAAGGAATTAAATAAGAGAGTCATGTAATTATTTGTAGCCTTTCTACCTTCTTTGTGTTCCAAAGAAAGAATATTCCTTTCTAGACTTAAAACTGACATTCAGATTTATTTTAAAAACAACTATTTGTCCCCTATGAGATAAATCATCCTCTCAATGAGAAAATTTGTCTCATTATCTTTCTGTATATGATTCTTATCTATTATATGCATCCAGCCCTTCTTCAGCTATTCAAATGACTTCTAAATATTTATTAAAACTAGACAAACATAAACTAAACTAATGACAATGAAACAAATTGCACACGTGAGAAGTTAAGTGAACCAGGAAAATGCTGGCCAACAGGATTTTTGCCAAGGACTTCACAGAAAGCTTATCCACTCTATTTCCTTGAATTAATGTCTTATAATCAAGTATTTTTTTCTAGTCTCACATGGCAAAATAAAACAAACTAGACTAGACAAGACTGATGCATATGGTGCTATATTAGAGTAATACATTTGCCATCGCTAGAAGGCAGAGCTGCAACTCTGCATGAATGTTTTGTTGGGCATTCTTTCTCACAAGATCCTAAAAATTAAACCACTCACTTCACAACCTCGGAGCACTTGTTGCATTACAAAGTGCTATACATATGTTGACTGACAGATTGCTCTAATGTTTGTTCAGATTCTCCCTTGGTACAGATTCCACATGGATGGATCTCTGAAGAGCAGTAAAGTATCTTGAAATACTGAATATCCAAAAAACTGAAATATTTGGGGGGGAAAAAAAGTGATTTGAGATTGTGTTTGTCTGAAGATTCAAAACACCCTTGTTAAAGAACAGGATTATACCTATCTATCTGAAGTCAAAACACACCATTTAATGTATTAACTAAGGACTGCTTTACTTGCCAACAACTTCAAATGAGCTTTGCAATGAAAAGAAAACAGTAATACTTTAGCAAAAATTAATACTTTTAACAGTAACCCAGTTTTCTCTGTAGCACCCAATAGCTTTTAAGACTTATGTATATGAGGCCCTCACCATCCCTGGACAAACAGATTATTTTTGTGACATAGAATTATTACACATAGATCATCAAGCTATAAATAAATGTACCTGTAAAAATCAAATGATGTATGTGTCACACTTCAAATACTTATAAATTCTCTTTAAAGTGTCAGATTCTTCTTTGTTAGTAAATATCTCTATTATGCTTGAAGCAGTTTTCTTCCAATTTTGTATTCATACTGTATTACTCGTTCTAATTCTTATGGTCTTGTTTGTAAAAACGAATGAGATGAAATTATTTAAAAAGATGTATCAAAGAGAATCTATATAAATAAAGTCAGGTACAATGATATTAAGACAAATATTTGTGTTTAAAGACAATTGACTGTTTTTCTATGGAAATTTAATTTCTATGGGAATTAAAGTATGCACTTAAGAAAACTCAGCTTTTTATGGAGTAAAGCACAACAGCAGTATTTGGACAGGCTGCCAAAACTATGCTATATTTAGCATGGAGCAAAAAGAACAAATTCAGTGTCCAGCACACATGGTTTCCTTGTATTTATTCCCCATTTCTACTTAACAAATATCAGATTATAGATCAACATTTATAAAGCAACTTGTCTCAAAAGAGTTGCTCGGATGAAAAATCAAGTACATCCCTGTGTGCATCTAATTTGGCTGATTCGATTTTAAAAGTTGTTTTTTAAACCAAAGCTTCACTTGTAGACCTCACACAACATATGCACACCCCTGGTGGCCAGAGAAACATGAATTAGTGGCAGCAGCCAGGTTTTTGGAAATCAAGTAATACTTCTTTTGCTCAGTGGAGAAGTTTCCTGCAAATACATAAATTGTCATGGAAACAAATGAATTTTTGTGGATTCGCCCACTACAATCTAAATGTAAGCTTACTAGTCAAATAAATATCCTGATGGAACTGGAGTAGACTCTTTTCTCCTCACAATTCCTCATTTTTCAAATCTCTCCCAGGAAGAGCAGAAAGGAAAAGGTACAAGAGACATACATAATTTACCAGGTCCCTTCTTGTAAGGGCTCAAATGATAGCATTTTAAAATGTGACATTTGCAGTGCATTGTGAAAAGTAAAGATAGCACTTCATAAAGAAATCAGTATTTTTGTAAATCCAGCTGTGTTAACACAAGCCCTGATAGTCAAGTAATGGTTTTTAACAAGGGTTTTTCATCCATATATAGACCTTCCCTGACACCATTATAGCCTTGTTCCCTTCAGATTATTTCTCTCTAGTCCAATGCTGTAACATCAATGTTTCTAGGATCTTAGAGAGAAGTTCTAAGCATTCAACTTTGCAGATCATTGACGATTTCCAGTAAAGGTATATAATCTACACAGGATTTTTATCTAATGTGAATAGCCTAGATTTTCTTAGACTGTGGGCAAACTGAATGTCAAGACTACTTGAGATTGTTTAAGTAGTTTCCAATCTTTGCCTGTTTTTTCCTGCCTCTGAACTCCAGACTGACATCTTGCTACTTCAAATACTTGAGTGAGTCGAGCAGAATCAAAGAAACTGAGCTGGCTGAAAAATAGGGGAGAGAGAAGATACTAGGAAAGGTTATTTTTCAGGAGGATCAATTTCACAGTTCACCTTCCAGCTGCACAAACAACCATGCCAGCTGACTGCAGTGAGGGTCAGGGACTGAAGGG
>NW_008671427.1:0-3232 GCF_000695815.1 Acanthisitta chloris | reverse complement strand
CTGCCTCTAGAGAAGCCCAGTACCTTTTGCACACCCTCGGCAGTAGTCCACTTAATTTGATGAGGCAATATTTTGGTGATTTTTGATCTTTGATAGATAACATGCTCATTAATTAGTCAGCAGGAGAACAGCACTCAGTCCACTTTTTTTTTCTTTCCAAAGCTGCATGGATTCCAAGAGAGGACAGAGCAGTAAAACCCTATTTCTACTAGAAGTACAAATATTGTGAGCACAAATTGATGGCAGATTCATCCATTTAGAAAGGGCTGTTTTTACAGTCATTCTTTAGAAAACAGCATACTTTAGAAAAGACCCATATATATATATATATAATTACTACTGGTAAAAACAGAACCATGTTATATTTACATGATTCAGTCATTCAATGTCACTGACAATTCTTTCCTAAACCACCTGCTAATACAGTTCCCTTCCTGCAAAAATGCTGCAAGTATTGCTGCAAGTAACATCTTCAGACAAAGCCTAAGTATTCCTACAGTTACAGAACTTGTGACTTTTTAAAAGTCAACAACTTCATTTGTTGTTGCTGTTGTGCAGATCTATTTATCTGCTTCTCCTAGGCTGGAACAAAGAGTCATTTCATTCTAGCATTTCTCCAGATGTTTGCATAAATTCAAAAAGAAGCAGTGAATTCTTAATTAGAGCAACATGCATATGCTCAACATGGCATATTGATATCATTAGCCCGATAATACTGAAAACCCCTCAGAACTGCAACGTTCAATGAGCATAAACTATTGGTATTAACTCAAAAAATCCTTATTTCTTATTTACCTTTTAAAGGATCAAGCAGCTCACCGATGTAACAGCACCTTATTAATCTGTCTTGGGACAGTCATCAACCTGTTTCAGAACTATTCTAATTATTTTACTGTTTACACTATCCAAACATATTACAAACAAAATAGAAGACATAATCTATGATGAAAAGAGATGAGAGAATGATGAGACACTGTCCTCAGTCCTCATGCTCACCCAACAGCAGTGCCCTAATATGTTGAAGCTAGAGCCAGTCTCTGATAGAAGAGGGATGCATTATGAGATACAATCTAAGACACCAATTTTCTTTCAGCAAATGGATTTATTGACATAATTGATTATAACCATGTACAGCATCTATGCATCTCCCATTGGAAGAATATCCAGTGATAGAGCTAATGTTAGTGTGATACACAGCTTTACTCAATAATCCCACTGCATTTCTAACAACAAACAGTGGTGTATTCCACAGTCAGTCATAAATGGACAAAAGCACCCAGGTGATCCAAAAGAACAGAAATTTAAGACTCTTAATGAAAAAATCCTGCATTCCTTCAGTTTCAATTCCATTCCATATTGTGTCTATAACAGTGATGAATTTTAATCTATACACTGACAACTGAGTTTGGCCCCTGATATTCATGAAAACTACAGCCTGTCAAAATGAAATCCTGAAGAACTTCTTGCTACTGACCCAAGAAACAAGACTTGGATTTTTTTTTCTCCATTTAAAAGACAAAGATTAAGGCACACAATCTCTACACTCTCTCCCTCAGAACATAAAGTCTTTTCTCTCCATTCAGTCACTGAACTCCAATTGAAGGTATCAGTTGCTATGGTATCTTTTGTAAACACTTGTTCATCTGAAAAAAAAAAAAAAGAAATAAAAAAAAGAAAAAACCCAAATTGCTTATTTGCAATTTTGGTAATAAACAACTTGTAGTCACGAACACCTCGGGTCAACAATGAATGCATGATATTGAGACGAATGTCTCCATGGTACACTAACACTTCCTTCAAGCCATTCAGTTACACAAGAGTTCATCTGAGGTTGCACATTAAATTCAAAGGAGCAGAAGTAGTATCAATGGTCTCAACAATTTACCAAACTCCATCTAAAACATTTGCATTTAAAGTGCAATCCCAGTTTGGACCTCTTTAATTAGCTTGTTTCTAGACCACACAGAGAGAATTATTATTGTAAACTAAACCACCGTATTTCATAGTAACAGAACCACATTCTGTAAATATTTAGGAAAGAAAATGTCTGAGAAAGGAGAGAGCAACTGACCATAAAATGATTAGCAACGCTCTGAAACCAAAAGCAAAATTCAAATTGGAAAAAACAACCAAACAACCAACAAACCAAAACAACTCAAACATCATATACTACTGCGTAAGGGTTTAACTTTAGCATTACGCACTCAGCTACACAAAACACAGAATCTAGATTAATATACAAAAATGTTTTATTTCACAGTGAGGTACATAAAGCTTCTAACTTTAGTAGGCTAAGGCTAAGAGAGAATTTCCTGTTAAGATAAAAGACTGTTTCACATTCCTGAAATGTTCTCACCTATTACTGTTTCTGAAGAAAGGCATCAATTATTATTTATCCATCAACAGTTCACCTCTGCATCTACCCATTTAGAAATGAAGATGGATTATGTGAGGGTCAGCCATCTACCAACCATCACAGACCCAGACAACTACAGCACACATTAATGTGTACAAGTACCAAGCAGTATTTATTCAAAAACCATTTTAAAATAGCTCATTTGTAAACATATTACAAAAAATCTGTTAGTCTATCTTAGTGGTGTCAGCAATGTGTTCCTGTAGAACCAACCAGCTGCATTATTGTTTCTCGTTTACAAAAAAGTATGAAAACACACCCGTGCACATTACATTGCCTCACATTCAGTTTGAGTTGAAACGGCACAGCCTTCAAACTGTCCAGCACAAAACCTGCACTTCCAGCCCTCCAGACGATCCCCCGGTTGCACGTGGTTCAATCACTTTTTCAATTATTGATTATTTTCATTATCATGATTAGGAAGGCTGGTGTCTCGGAAAGGCCTGTACAAAGCATCCTCACTTAAGGTTGCTTACTGTAACTCGTTCCCAAGTGCAGTCAGTGAAAACCACCTGTAAAATAGCACACTTAAATTAACGGCTCTGAGTTCACACAAAGGAGGCACCAGCGGCTGTTGGCAGTCGCTCCTGCTGTTTCGCTCCTCATGGCAAGGCACAGTTACAAGGCACAGTTCCCACACGTCAGGACTCTTCCTTGGGTTAATGATTCCTGACAAAACGGTGACATCCCAGCAGAGGGATCACAGGGAGCCACAGCCTCGACCTGCAGTAAGGGTAGCTGCACGCAACTATTGTGCTGGAGCTCTGCCCCTTGGAGGCCGTGACCCCTGGACCCACACAGACCAACGTCCACCTT
>NW_008671426.1:16639-16868 GCF_000695815.1 Acanthisitta chloris | reverse complement strand
GAAGCACCAGCCCAGCCACAACCTGTGAGGGGTCCCAGTTCTCGCACAGGTTCACAGCCTCTGCAGCAGCTCTGCAGGAGAGGGTGATGCCTTGTCTGGCTCTTACCTGTAAAGCCACCATCGGCAATGTTGAACATGAATCTGAAGTTCATGTTTCTGTCATCCTTCTTTCCTTCGTCCTCTTCCTCCTTGTCACCATTTTGCTGGGCCTCACTTTGCTCCTTCTCCT
>NW_008671426.1:0-16373 GCF_000695815.1 Acanthisitta chloris | reverse complement strand
TCGTCCTTGCTGTCCTCTGCTTGGCAAACACAAGGATTTGGCCTAATTCTGCTCCACCACCAGATTCCCTGGTGCCACCTCTGCCCCATCAGCTGCCAGAGTCACTGCTGGGAAAGCCACCAAACCCTCTTTGCCCCCAGGCAGCAGCTGACCCTGTTCCTCCTAGCAGGTCCCACCGTTAGCACAGGCTACGCCAGCAGGGTCTCATTCCCACTCTGGCTCCCAAACATCAGCTGCATGTCCTCACCACCACCCGCAGGCACCGTCACTGCGCCAGGCACCAGCCTCCCTCCGGGGACCCTTCCCACTCTTCTCGCTTCAGAGCCTCCTCACAGCTCACCTGGTTTGACTTCCTCCCCCTTCCCTGGGCTGCTGCTCAACTCTGGCTTCTCCAAGGGCTTCTCTTGCTCTTGAATCCCCTCATCTGCAGGAGGGAACAGGCCTAAGAGAAACACTTGACGTGGAAAACATTCTGCAGGAACAACCTACTTGTCCAGACAGATTTTCCCTTTTAGGGTAAAGTAACTATGCTGTTTGCACATTCAAGGTACTCAAAAAACTTCAAACAGAACATTCTTCTGCAATTTATCAAGAAAACGTATTTAGTTTTCCCTCTTCCTTGAGGCATGAGGAGGAACGTACTGCTAGGAACAGAAGCTGCCCCCCAGAACAAGCATTGCTCACAATTTACAACCTGCTTTTTCGGGAATTTCTGCAGGACCTTGTGACATTCAGGTTTCCCACAGTGACATGTAGAAGAGCCACAGCCTCACCTTTCACTGGGAGCTCAGGGGAAGGTTCAGCCTTTTCACTCTCCTCTTGCTTCTCTTCCCTCGGCCTCTCCTTGCTGTCACAGCTTTCTGGGTGCTCTTCACTCTCCACCGTCTCAGCACTCGCAGGCACCTTAACACCAAGTACCCAGCGCAGATCAGCCCAGCCCTCCCTTCCCCAGGGAGTGCCCTGAGCTCCCAACACCTGTGGAGGCTTCCCAGAGGTGCTGAAAAAGTCACCTCACCTGGCTGTCAGCCACCTTCCTGGGCTTCTGCTCCACTGGGTCCTTTTCCTCAGGGAACCCCAGTTGTGCTTCTATTTTGTCTGCAGGAAGAACAATGCCAGGAAGCTGTTGAACAGGGCCCCATGGACCGAGCACCTGCAATACCTCCTGCTGTCTTGTCCCACAGCCACAAGCTCTTGGCTACCTGCAAGGGCCCCTGGTCCTGTGTGCACGTGTGCCGGGCTGGCCGGGACGGGTGTGTTGGGATCTGAAGACACAACCTCACTGCATCTCTTGCTCTCTGGGCCCTCAAGAACCAGATCTGGGGTGCTGTACTTCCCATTGACATGCTCGAACTCCTGGACCTGGGGAGGACACAGACCATCAGGACAAACAGAGCAGGGACATTCCCAGCCTGTGCCGCAGTGCCGGCATGTTCAGGCTGCTCAGCCACAGCGTGACGGAGCGGCAGGACTGCTGCACCCACTCCTCCACCAGGATGAGTCTCCAGAACATTCCTGAAATGGCTCATTTACAACTTTACTCACCCACCTTTTTCCTTACTAGTGACATGACCCCAATGCGGGTCAGTACGTGCTGGCGCGACAGCCCTTCCCGGGGAACGCCATCTGCAAAGGTCTCGGCACCGTCTGCCCCGGGTTCACACAAGTGTCTCATGAAGAGAGAGACATAGGCCCTGCAAGGAAAGCCAGACCTCAGTCCCGGCCCATGGCCTCCCTGCTCAGCCCAGCACTCATGTGGGTCCCCTGTCACCCGGGGGTAAAGGAAGCCTCACACCCAGGAAGGGAACAAGAGCTTCCCTCTCCGTAAGACAGACGCTGCCTCCCCAAAAAGGGTCCACAGTGAGTGGGTGCAGGTTCCCAACCACCACTTGCCCACCAGGCCCCCCATACCTGAACTCCTTCTCGCTCTTCCCGCGCAGATCCCGGACCAGCCAGTGGGAGTTGAAGGCGTCCTGGGGGGGCATGCCCCAGCGCATGATGGCGTTCAGGAACGCCTTGCGCTGGCGGGCATTGAAGCCCAGAACCTGCAGGAAGCAAAGGCATCGCTGGGATCACAGGACCAGGGCTGAACCCCAGGGGTTCAGCACAGAGGGGCCCAGCCCCCAGCCCGAGGCAGCCTGTGCACCATGGCTTCAGCCACACTCTGCTTGAGGCTCACCTCAATGTTCCCCCCAACTCTCGCCAGCAAAGGAGGGAGAGGTTTGTCTCGGTCACTCTTCAGCTGTCTCCTGGATTGTCTTCTGCCACCTAGAGCCAAGCAGCCTCAGTGATGGATGGGCCAGGCAGCAAGGAAGGACACCTCATGTGTCCCAGGCTTCCTGCACTCCCTCCTGATGGGAGCAGAACCCGCCAGAGCAGACTGTGGGGTCCCTTCCAGCCATCGTCCTGCTGGCACCCCTGGGCCAGGCACTCCTCTGCCCTTCCCAGCAAGAGAGGACCCTGCCAGGTCCTCATGGTGGACCAGACTATGGTCCTGCAGAGGCCAGGGAAGGAAACAGCTGGCTGCCTTCCCTGCCCTGGGAAGCTCCTCACCTGGCAGCAAGAGGGGACACATCCCCCTGAACAGAGGCTCTGGGCACACCAGTCCCTCCAACCCAGACGTTCCTGATGCTCCCAAGTGCCAGAGGCTTCCCGCAGAGCAAAGTCCCAGGGAGCGTGAAACACATCAACTCACTCTGACCTTCCGGCCTCTCCTCAAAGTCTTCATCCTCATTGTACTCCGACTGGTTGTCAGAGAGCTCGTCCTGCCACTCTGCAGACCACAGGGAGGCCAAGTTGTTAGAAGACCTTGCCCAGGAGGGACACACTGGACAGATCAGAGCCTGCCCATGGATGTGATGGGCACTCACTGCCAGGCACAGGGAGAAGGGAACACAGCCACAGGAAATCACATCCTAGGGTTTTCCAAAATTTGCATTCTGCTATGCAGAAAAAACCCAACTGGAAATATTTTGCCCAGACATGTCTTTCCTAAATTCCCCCAGAAAAAAACAGTTTACAGACCGAAAAAAGAAAAGGGGAAAAAAAAGTTCTGGAAGAATTTCTATCCTGGAAAGTTTAGGAATCTGAGAAGGGCAGAGCCACGTCATCTATCAACTGCAAGAAACACCAAGTGCTGACTTGGCCTGTCTGTCTGCCCGGTCAGCCCGGCCGTACCTTGGTCCTCCTGCGAGGTGTCATTGTAGTTGACTTGCTTGCGGATTCTCTTCCCTTTCCCCAGGTTCCTGGCCAGATCTTCCTGCTGCTGCTCATAGTGGTGCCGCAGCAGCTTCTCCCAGTAGTCAGGGTCCACGTTCTCCTCTTGCTTGATGATCTCACGTTCCACCTCCTCCTGCAGAGCCAGAGACAAGGGGCTCAAGCAGACACAGGAGAGAAGGGAGGGGTCCTGCCCTGGCCAAACACTCGCAGGGACAGGAGAGGGAGTGGAGGAAACACAGAGGGACATACAAAGGGGTGAATGTAAGACATGATACTGATCACATTACCACACCATCCTCTTCTCTCACAACATACTGGGCCACTTTAAAGGAGCTGAGATACTCGTTCATGTTCTGCAGCTCTGTGTCATCAGTCGCATCCTGGTTTCGGTCCAGAAGCTTAGAGATGGCAGCGTCGTCGTAGTGGATCACACTGCTGTCATCCACATCCTTATTGTCACCTGCAGAGCAAAGCGAGGAGAATGGCAGTGCAGATCAGGGTGCTGGACAGTCTGGTCCTGAGCCAGGTGAGCTCAGGTCGGGTACTGGGCCAGGTAGGGCGACAGGTCACCCCAACAAGGGGGGCTACACACCTGGTGGGGTGCCACCATGCTTTTTTTTCATGCCAGGAGTGGCTGCACCCCCCTTGGTGGACAGTGAGTCAGAGAAAGGGGTGACAGCATCTGGCATGGTGATCCGCTGCCCCTGAGACACCATGCCTGTGGGCACAGGGAGAGCACAGTCAGCCCCAGCAGCTCAGAGAGGGCCCTGTCTCACACAGGGTATCCCCACCTCACCCTCCACATCATCCTTGAAGAGCTCTTCAGTCCCAAACTTGAGGATGTCATCCAGCTCTTGCTTGGTCATGGAGCCCGACTTGGAGCCGAGCCCTGGGCGGACCACCAGGTGGGTGAGCATCATCTTCCTCTTGGCCACCTGGGTGATGCGCTCCTCCACGGAGGCTCTGGTCACAAAGCGGTAGATCATCACCTTCTTGTTCTGCCCGATGCGGTGAGCTCTGCTGAATGCCTGTGGGCAGAGGAGGGAGCTGGCAAGGGCGGCACTGTGCCAGCCAAGAGGGCCAGGCTGCTTGCCCCTCCAGGCTGCACAAGAGGAGGGGGCACCCAGTTGAAAATAAGCATGGGTAGGAAGTAAGATCCCACGGGAGAGAGGCAGTTTTATGTGCCAGGTCTCTCCCAGGCTGCAGAGAGGCTGGGACGAGGCCAGAGGGTGCAGGAAGGGGACTGCTGAGCAGAAACACACCCCACAAACACAGCAGAAAGTGTCAGCAGCTCTTGAGAGGCTGATTTCCCAGTGAGGGAGAGCAAAGAGAGGGCAGAGCCAGGGAGGTACTTACTACACAGGAAGAAAAAGGGAAAGACAGAAACCTGGATGTCATTGTGGGGATTCCAGTCAGAATCATAAATAATGACAGTGTCAGCTGTAGCAAGGTTTATGCCCAGACCACCGGCTCGGGTGGAGAGGAGAAAGCAGAACTGCTGAGCCCCAGGAGCTGAGAACGACAAACCCAAAGGTGGGAACAGGTGAGACAGAAAGGAGAACAGCTCACAGAGAGGTGCAGCACTGCACTGGAGGGACAGAACAGCAGGAACTGCCAAGCGAGAGGGAGGGGAGGCAGGGGCTGAAAAGAGAGCCCTTCCGGGAATCAGGTACTGGAGAAAACAGCTCCAGAGCAAAGGGGAAGCTCTGTCATCTGCCAGGCCCTGAAGAGCAAGGCAGGAGCCCTTCCAACTGAGCAGCCACTGGCACACTCAGGGTTCGCTGTGGGAACAACTCAAGGGTTTAATGGCACAGTTCGAGCAGCCCCCACTGTGCCCTGGGAAGCCTGACCTGCCGAGTGTGGCACAGTCCCCTGGCTGCCTATCCCACGGCGCAGGGCTCTGGCCATGGGCAGCACACCCACTGCCATCCCCCCATGCCCACTCCTCAGCAAGGCAGGAGGGTGAGTACCGTTGAACCTGTCGATGGCCTCCTGGCGCAGGCCGCCAGTGATGCCCCCGTCGATCCGCTCGTACTTGTAGCCTTCGTACTCCAGGAAATCCTCCAGCAAGTCCAGCATCTTCGTCATCTGCAGGACAAGGTGACCCTGGCATGAGCAGCTCTGCACAGCCAAACCCCTCTGCCTCCCCTGGGGACCTGCCCTGCCCCAGCACGGTCTCTGCCCACAGCCCAGAGGCCACGGTGGTGGTGGTAGAACACAGCCAGCAGGCTGCTGCCAGAGGAGTGACACACATCTCATCTTCCACAGGCAGCTGTGCCAGCAGGAGGGAATCGTGTCTGACTGTTCCTCCCTGAACGGGAGCACCACGACTGCTGTGTCCTCTCTATCCCCAGCTAACAGAGCTCTTAAACATGACAGATGCTCCCTCAGGAGAGAGCTGGGACACAGCCCTTCCCATCATGACTGCCACACCTGCCTGGGGGAGAAGCTGTTATTAATGCCTCCCTGTACTCACTTGTGAGAAGATCAGAACTCTGTGACCCCCATCCCGTAACTTCTTCAGCATCTTTTGGAGCAGCATCAGTTTCCCAGAAGATTTGACCAAAGAATTCCCATCATAGGATCCGTTGGGCAGCACTGGGGCCTCCTGTGAAGGCAGCCTGGTCAGCCCCCATGAGGACAACATGTGTTAACCTCCCAGAGAACCTCCCCTGCACTTCCAGAACAAAATCCTTGTATGAAACCACTGGCATGGAAACCCACAGCATGTAACCCAAGCAGGATCATGGAAGCAGCCCCTGCCCAACACTGAGACGTGTCCCCAGGGGGGAGGGCAGGGGACGTACCACTGCTGCCACAGGAAACAGGTATGGGTGATTGCAGCACTTCTTCAGGTCCATCATGATGTTGAGCAGTGAGACCTGGTTCCCACCACCTTTGGAATTCAGGGCTTCAAAGTTCCTGGTCAGGATGAATTTATAGTACTTCCTGCAGGAAGGGGATGGGACAGACACTGTTAGTTTGGGCAGCAGTGATGCTCCAGGCTGACCCAGGCAAGCTGGCAGCAAGGGCTGTGCCCCCGTGCCCAGGGCAGGAGAAGGGGGCTCAGCCTGTGTTTCCTCTGTGCCCCCAGGACTGGCAGAGCCACGCTGCCAGCCTGCCATGCATCAGACACTCCCTGATGAACCCCCACAGCTGCAAGGAGCTCCATTTAACCACAGGGAATACACTCCCTGGTGAGACACAAAGCACTCCCCCTCTTCCTGCAACAGGCCCAAGGCCAGTGGGGTGTCTCTGACCCCCCAGTCCCCACTGACACCCCACTGTGCCGGGGAGCGCACCAGAATCACTCACTTCTGCATCTGGCTCAGCTCCACACGCACGATGAGCTCCGTCTTGGCTGGCATGTTCTTGAAGACATCAGCCTTGAGCCGCCGCAGCATGTGGGGACCCAGCAGGTCATGGAGCTTCTTGATCTGGTCCTCCTTGGAGATGTCTGCGAACTCCTCCAGAAACCCCTCCAGGTTGCTGTGGAAGCAGCCAGACCCCCACGGTGCTGAGCCACAGGGGCACACGAGAGCAAAGGGATCTGCTGCTTTGTGACTTAAAAACCAGGGCAGAGCTCTTGAGGTACACCACGAGGTAATGCTCGTGTGCCTGGACCCCAGCGTGGCCACAGCCAGAGTAAGGAGATGCTCTGACAGCCCAGGTAAGTGCAACTTACTTAAACCTCTCAGGAGTCAGGAAATTGAGCAGGTGGAAGAGCTCTTCCAAGTTGTTCTGGAGTGGAGTTCCAGTGAGGAGCAGCTTGTAATCGATTTTGTAGCTGTTCAATACTCTAAAGAACTGGAAAAGAAACAAGGTTAGGTGACAAAGGAACCATTTCCTTCCACAAGAGCCCAGCCAAGGACTGTCAGGCTGTCAGGAAGTCAGGCAGCCACCTCTTCCACGGCTGAAGGACTTTTAATGCCAGGGGATGTTAAAGAGAGCAAAACAAACACTCACAAAGCCCTGCCACCTACTTTGGACTGGTTGTTCTTCAGCCTGTGTGCTTCATCCACCACCAGACAGGCCCACTCTATGGAGCCCAGCACCGCCTGGTCAATGGTGATCAGCTCATAGGAGGTGAGCAGGACATGGAACTTGATCTGGGCTTCCTTCTGGAGGAACAGAGGGAGAGAAAAGCCAGGATAAGAGAGCAGGGAACAGGACAGCCTCCACATTTGCTGCTGCTGCACGTGAGGGAGGCTGCACTGCCTGGCACAGACCCCACAGCAGGGCCAAGGCACAGGTCGTGCTGGCAGAACACCTAAACCTGTCTGAACATGAGAACCAAGCAGGAGACTACAGAAACAGAAAAGCTCTGGCAGAAATCTGTAGAGCTCATCACAAGTCTCCTGTATTTGTAAACTGCCACTTTCCCTCTGTGGGACACAGCTGATCAGGACCTAACCAGCCTCCCTCTCTGGGTCAAATTCTTCTCTCCCCTTCTTACTGACAGGTAAAGCGATGGGGCAGCACAGACTCAGCTCCCACCTTCATCCGGAAGACCTTCTTCCCGCTGCGGATGGCATTGTCCTCAAAGGAAAACTCGTTCTCCCGGATGACCGACCGGCTCTCCTTGTCCCCCGTGTAAGTCACCACGTAGAAGTCGGGCGCCCACATCTCAAACTCGCGCTCCCAGTTGATGATGGTGGAGAGAGGGGCGCTGACCAGGTAGGGCCCTTTCGAGTGCCCCTGCCCAGGGAGATGGAGCACAGGCTGTTCTCCCTGTACTGAGCAGCTCTTGGGCACCTCGGGGCCTGCTGGGTGCTCCACTCACCTCCTTGTACAGGGAATACAAGAACACAATAGTCTGCACTGTCTTTCCCAGCCCCATCTCATCAGCCAGGATTGTATCCGTCCCTTGGGCCCAGGAGAATCTCAACCAGTTTAGCCCTTCCAGCTGGTAAGGGTGCAGTGTGCCTCCCGTGGCATCGATGTACCATGGCTGCTTGTCAAACTTCACCGTAGGCTGAAAAGAGAGGGCCACAGCACAGGGCAGTGAGAACCAACTCCCCCTCTGCTTGCGGCCAAGCACATCCCCCTTTAGCCTTTAGACATCCAGCAGCTCCAAAGGAGACACACACACACAGTCCCTGGCACGGCCCAGCCCCAGGCTCCTCACAGCTCAGCCGCTCCAGAACTTTCAACAAAAACAAACAGGGTCCCGAAGGAGCCAGAGGAGGAAAACGTCCCAGGACAGAGGCCCAGAGAGCCCACCCTCCCTCTGTGTTCACTGCACTCTCCCCACCACTCTCACTCACATCCACGAGAGGCGTTTCTGGAGGCTTTTCCAGCTTATCCTCTTTCAGCTTTTTCCCTTTCTTGTTCAGTTTCTTCAGAGGGCGCGTGTCCTCCCCCAGCATCAGCTCCCTGCGACAGCCAGCGCACGTCAGGGAGGGCAGGCAGGCTCTGCTCTCGCAGCCCCAAGCCAAGAGAAACAAACCCCTCCCAAACTCCACTGCCCCTGGCCTGCGGGAGCTCTTCTGGCCCAGTTAGCACCAGCACTCATGGGGTGCTGATCTTCCCATGCCAGGAGCCCAGGCCACGGTCTCCAGAATGAAGAACAGTGAACTCAGATTGCTGTAGTTTTTCCCCCGAAACAGACAGGCAGCAGCACCATGGAGCCATCCTGAAGGGCAGTGAGGCAGAGCAGACACAAGGGGAGGGGAGCACCGGCTAGAAAACAGCAGGTGGGATTGCCCAGCAGCTCTGAAACGGCTGGCCAGGAGGGCCAGCCTTAGGCACTGCTGGGCCACTGCTCTCTGAAGAGAGGTTCCTGCAAGCAGTGCCAGCTCAAAGCGAGGCACCTCCGTGTCCCCCTCGTCCCAAACACCACCAGACTCTCCTGGCTCTGCTGCCCATGGGTTCATACCTGTGGTTCCAGTAGAGGAGTTTGAGGTTCTCATAGTAGGGGATGTCTATGTCGTCGATCTCCCAGGTGCACTGGTCATACGGCAGGTCCTTCCACTTGATCAGGTAGTGGATGTCTCCCTTTTTATCAAAGCTGTTACACAGGGCATGGAAAGCTGATCAGTGAATGCCACTGGACCCCAGGGGCAGCTCCTCATGACCTGCTTTCTCTCCGGTTACCTACAGCCCAGGACAGTAAAACACAAAGTATCGACACTTGCAGTAGAAATGCCTATTCATCTGTGAGTGTGAAACCACTGAGCTTTACAAGCTGCTTTTCCATTCCACTGAACAACCTCATTTCCCTGTTTCACCAGGCCAGGATGGACACCAGTGCTCCCCTCTCTCCTGCAGCATTCACTGCTCTAGGAAGTTCTGCTTGCACTCAAAACAGAATAAACACACTCCCAAGTCTGACTACGTGCCTACAGGGAAATCCCCTGCCTTGTTAGTGGACAAGGCAAAGCTCACACAAAAATCAGCCGAGCAGCTCTAGCTCCTTCCTGCCACACAGCCTTCGAGCAGAGCTGCTGCTGCTGCTTGAGATTTCAAGCTGCCACTTCAAACATAGAAATTCAGCAGAAAGGTGTCTCCAGCTGCTTGATGCAGAAACCAATCTGCACAGCACATATCATACGCAGAGACCTTCTTCCACAGAAAGAACTGTCTGTGTCAAGGCTCTGTGAGGGAGTGGGCCACCTGCTCCAACTCCTCCCCTCGCCACCGTCCCCACCAGCATCAGAATTTATGGAACGATTAGGCTGTAACGGGAACCCAAACAGTATGGCTGGGAAGAGCAGAACAATGCCATGCACCCATCTTTGGGAAAACTGGTTATCTCTATTTTTAATGTACAATGCAGTAGAAATTAAAATAAGGCACCATGGATCCCCTTCCAGCCTCGACTTCACCCCAGGAAATGGAGACCTCAGGACAAGCCAGCGGCTGAAATTCCACCAGCCCGAGGTTTTGGCCTTGCAAAAGGATGACATGGCTTTCCTCACCTGTGGTTCAGGATGCGGTGGATCATCATCCACTCAGGCTTGATGCCGTAGCGGTAGAACCGCTCCTCCATCTTGGCGTACTGCGGATCCTTGTTCTTGCGCTTCTCCCTCTGGCCGTCCTCGTCCCCGGAGCCGTAGTCGAAGGCCGGCGGCTCGTCCATGTCGTTCTTCCGTTGGTAGTTGCGGTACATCACGGTGTGGTAGAGCTCCAGCTGCGGCAGGAGGGAGCTGCACTCAGCCGCGGGCGGCAGGCACGGGTTGGGCAGGGGCTCCATGCTGCCACGGGGGCTCACCTGCAGCTCCTTGACCCAGGAGCAGTGCCAGTAGGAGAGGCCTGCCCACTTGACGAAGAACTCGCGCTCCGGGATGCCCTCCAGCACCTTGGGCGGGGGCAGAGCCAGCTCCGAGTCCAGGCTGGGCAGCACAGGCGGCAGCGGTGCGGCCGGCGGCTCCTTCCAGGCCCAGTGCAGGATGCGTTGGACTTTGCCCTTCAAGGGAGGGCACTGGGGATACAAAAGCAAACGGGTGAGAGCACCAGGTTTAAGGTGAGACCCTGCAGGGGCTGCACGGAGCAAGCTGGGAGGCCTGGGGGGAGAAACGGAGAGAACAGGGTGCCCAAGAAGTGTCCATGACACTGCTGCACTCCCCACAGGGACAGATCTTGCCACCAGGCAGAAAAGGCACCTCTGCATAGGTCACACATCAAACAGGACTTGACATCCCATCAGAAAACTGGCCAGGATGCTGCCAGCCAGCCATTCCCACAGGGAGACTGCAGGGGTGGCAGAGCTGTGCAGAGCCTCCCGGGGCGAGACACTCCGCAGGGAGGGGTTTGGGGCAGAGGGCAGGATGCTGGCCCTGTGGCACAGGGAGGGGCTGTGAGGGGCAGCAGCAGCCAGGAGAGCCGTTGGCAGGGTGCAGGGGCAGGGAAGGGGCAAGGAACAGGAATGCTGGTAACACTCACTGTACAGCGCGGGCAGAGCCATTCACCATTCGGTATCTCGGGCAGTGGCGGGTTCAGGCAGTGGAGGTGGTAGGAGGACGGGCAGGTGTCACAACACAGCAGCTCCCCTCCATCCTTACACACCCGGCAGAACTCCATGTGGTCATCCTCCTCCTCCTCGCCACCTTCCTCTTCCTCATCATCCTCCTCCTTTGGCTCCCACTGGATGCCCTCCTTCTCCTGGGGAAGCACAGCCAGTGTAACGTCGAGGGTTTCCAAGAGCCTCCCGCCCACTCCCACAGGCCCTGACCCCACTCACACAGTGGGGGCAGCTCCACTTGCCCTCGGGGGCCTTCTCCAGCTCGGGGTCCAGGCAGACCAGGTGGTAGGCGCGGGGGCAGGTGTCGCACAGGATGATCTCCCCGCCCTGCTGGCACACCTCGCAGTAGTCCTGGTGGTCAGTCTCGTACCCATCCCCTTCTTCCGCTGCAAGCAAGGGACAGGTGATGGTCAGCAGGGCGGCAGAGCAGCCTGCTCTCCCGGAGGGAATGGGACACGTGCTCCTCTACCATACAGTTAAGGAAATAAAGGACAGTGTTTTGCCTTGGACCCCTCCTGTTATGTCCCCCTACCTCTCTGTCCCTCAGCACCACAGATCACCTTTGCACACAGCATCATCTCACCTCTGTCTCTCTTTCTCTTTCCACACTGTATCATCCTTTGGTTCCTTCAGGCTCTCAATGGAGAATGCCAGAACCTGGAGAGGTTGCAAGGGAGGCCAGTCAGAGAAACCTCCCCAGGCACCAGCACCACCAGCTGCAAACGCACCATGCAAGGGTGACACGGCCAAGGACAGGACTCCTCTCCTGGAACTACTCTGCTCTTCCTGGGGGCTCAGTGGCACAGAGACAGGAGCGCTCCCAGCTTGGCAGGGATGGGAAAAGGAAGAGAGGAACAAGGCCTTGCAAGTGCTGGAACAGCCCATCCCAATTCCCAGCTCTGCCAAAAACTCCCAGCGCAAAACTCCAACCTTCCACTCCTCCAGCACACAGCAGGAGCTGCCTACCTGCAGCACAAGCGCACTCACAGGGCACCAAGGCAGAAGCAATGCCCTTCACACGCAAGACATGGGACCAGCCTGGCCTCTCTGACCGAAGGGGAGGCTGGCCAGTGGCACACCCTAACTGACCCCCAGCCCAGAATCTGCCTTTCTATTTCCTGGAAGCAAAAATCCATGGGCAAAGCTAATAAGCCACAGGATGCACCTAGATCCAGAGCATCTCATCCCGAACAAGGACACAAGACAGAAAGGCACAGGGGGCTGCTCTCCAGGACAGCACAGGGACAGAGGTGCCATGGCACAGCAGCCACCCAGGACAGGATGAAGGAACACACACAAACATGGCCAAACAGCTGCTGGCACATCCTGACAAGTCCTTTCCACTGCGGCTCACGTGCCTCCCTCTCCCTGCACCACTAGCACAGCTCTGCTGCCTGCCCCTGCCTGACTGCACACCTTGCACACAAAACCTCCCTCGTCTCCACGCGGTCTCGCCCACAGCCTGCCCTGCTCCGCTGGGAGGTTACCACAAGCCATGGCTCTTCAGAGGCTGCTCCTCAGCAATACACTTCCCTGGAAACCCCACAGGTTCTGGAACTTTCTTGCAGGCACAAGCCCATGAGCAGCATGGCCTGGACACTGCAAGAGCACCTCGTGCCCCACGCACAGACAGGCACAAACACATCCTCTCCCACCGAGCCTGTGCCAGACACAGCCTGGAGCTGCACAGGCCAGGAAAGCACAATCTGAACAGGGAAATCCAAATAGAACAGGGACAGAGTACAAAGGATGGCCTACTCCTTTTTTTCTTTTTCCTCTTCTTCCCTCTCTTCCCCAGGCCAGCTGAGCACTCGGAGCGTACGGAGGAGCTGTTGATGCTGGTGCTGTCGAAGTCAGATTCTTCCCGTTCCTCCTCTTCACTCTGCAGAGGGAAAAAGTCCAAGCATTGGCATCCCAGCACTCATTCCACTGCTGAGACTCTGTTCTACTGGGCAGGGACATGTTGGGACTATTCCATCCCTGTGCATCCAGGGGCCATTTTTGCACCACTTGGCAGAACTTTGCTCCCTCTCTCTCCACCACCCATTTCAGCTGTGCCAGCCTACACACAGACAATCACTCTTGGCCTCCCCATAATGTGAAAGGAGTTAAACAGGCCCAGCATACCATGGATAAGACATCTGAATTCTTATCCTGGAGACTCAGGCATGCAAATCCCCAAGCCTGCACACTCCTAATCCGGTGCTCAGGCTCCAGCTGCAGGAGCCAGCCCAAGCCCTTTGCGACTACCCCAAAGGCAAATGCATGGATCTAGAATACACCCAGAGACAGGAGGAATTTTTCACGTGGGACTGAACACGTGCACCCGCACTTCACTCTCCAACGCACAGAGGTGCTGGCAAACAGGATGTGTTATGGGAAGGAGAGCTGGAAAGCGTGAGAGGGTTCAATGCTATCAAGACCTCAAGAGCCCTGCCCCGAGCCCTTGGTTATTTGAGGGATTTGTTCTTCGAAACGCTGCTGCTCCTTAAAGCACTCTGACATGGTGTGCTGGGAAGGGCCCAGCACCCGGCGCCGCAGGCTCCAGCTGCCGCGGGCAGCCCCGTAATGGAATTAAGGCTTCCCAGAGTGCTCCGTGACACGCGGCTCAGCTGCAGTGCAAGCCCTGAAGAATTCCTCTGCAAATGAAATCCGAAGTGATGCTGCTCCCACCCACACTACTGGAAGTAAAGGTGGTTATGTGATTGCAGAGAAACTGTGGCCAGACATGAGTCTCACCAATCTGAGCCTGGACACAGCAGGAGAGAACATGCTGATCGGGGCCTGTGACACCCCTGGCACGGGGGAGGCTGTGACACCCCCACGAGGGTCTGTCCTGGCACTTCCCTGCCACCCCACGGACCCACAGCCCTGAGCACTTACAGAGGAGCCTTTTTTCCTTTTGCTGGGGATTCCTCCAAACCGGAATTTCAAGCCTGCCATCTTTTTTCCCTTCCCCTTTTTCTTCCCATCTTTGGAGCCCTTGATTTTCTTCCGCACACCTGGACCTGGAGAAGTTGAAGACTTGTTTGGTACCATATGAACAGCTATCCCCCAAATCACCCCCCACCACAGTGGAACAGCAACTCCCCTAGGCAGAACACAGTGCAAACGGAGACCTCTCCCCTTCTCGCTACTGCCCAGTTTTAATTAATTGCCACAAACTGCCAAACACCGAGCAGGCCTGGAGGCTGTCAGGGCGATCGGATGTGGTTCAAGAACCATGTGCCTCTCAAGGACCTCTGCAAGGGCAGCAAGAGCTGCTGATACCCCTCTGGCACCCTCTTTGCCTCCCCAGCTTGCTGAAGCTTGTGCTTTGCCTCCCTTGTGCCAGCTCTGCAGCAGCCACACGCACAGCCCCTCAGCGTAGCCCCCGCAGCTGGCACCC
This sequence comes from Acanthisitta chloris, assembly GCF_000695815.1. NCBI lineage: Eukaryota > Metazoa > Chordata > Aves > Passeriformes > Acanthisittidae > Acanthisitta > Acanthisitta chloris. The sequence continues at coordinate 1,806 of NW_008671426.1, read as the reverse complement.
ACCCTTCCCCTCCTTGGTCTTGGCCTTTCTGATGACAGGGGGCAGGGCCGAGTGCTGGGGGCTGGCAGCGAGCGCTGGGGTGACGGTTACAGTCTTGGCTGCTGCCGCCGCCGCCGCCGAGCTGCCCTTGAAGGGGTTGTTGGCACTGAACTCTCGCCACTTGGCACCAAGCACTGTCATCATCTTGGACATGGGGATCTTGGGGTTCTTCTTGGCGATCAGAGGCCTGAGGGCAGGGGAGAGGGAGAACCATACATTAGCAGCAACGCTGTGTCATGCATCTGCTCCCGCCCAGCACGTGCTGGGGATTCAGCTCAAGAAATGTGCCAGCAGTGCCACCCAGGAGCAGCTCCATTGGAAAGGCAACAGAAACCAGAGCTTCCTTAAACAGGTACATATATAAGGGGGCACACATAAACCTCCTCAGAGACTGTCCTTCCCTGAAATACCTGCTGTGCTCTGAAAGGCTCACGGTATGAGCAGAAATTCATTATTGCTACTCCATTTTTCTCACAAAACTTTCCAAACAGCACATGCAAAACATGGAGCTTTAGACAGAGGGAGAGACAAACACTTTGGCTGTTTCCACTCAATCCTGCAAATAAATGGACTCCTGAGGACTGACGGAAGAAGCAACAAGGAGCTAGTGATGAAGAACTGACTTCACAACTTCATTCACTGACAAAGCAATGCTCACCAGGGCTCACCACCACACAAGTCCCCTTCCACGCCCACGGCTCCTCACCTGAGGAACTGGCTGAAAGCCTTATAATTCGTCAGGGTGTGATAATCCTCTTCTGAGAAAGTGTAATCTACGTCATCAAGGCCCCATTCCTCCATCAGCTGTGCTGAGCTCTTGGGCTCCTGCAGATTTGGAGAGACATCATTAGCGCAAACAGCCGCTCTGCAGATGAGCAGCACGAGGCTGGGTCTGTCGTGCTTCGTGTCAAACACTCTCCTTAGTCAGCGACACACAGGGATTTGTTTCTGGGATTTACAAAACAGCACACACAAGAGCTTAACAAACTAATGCTGCACATGGTCCCAAGAAGCAAATTAACACGGCACCATCAAAATGCTCCCAGCACCACACAATACAACGCAAGGCCTTGGCAGGTTTCACTGTTCCAAGGAACTCAACCTCTCCCAGTACATGAGATGAACAACAGGGAAACAGAACCTTTCCTCTCCCCGTCATTCACCTGCAAGCTTCTCATGAAACCCCCAGGTCCCCTTCTCTGTGCCTGGCTTCAGGCTCTAGCACCAGCTCAGGGTAAAGGAGTCTTTGGTACCTTTAGACCTCCATCCTCGTTGTCATCCTCATCTTCGTCCTTCTTCCATTTCGGCTTTTTATCCTTCTTGTCCTTCAGTTTTTTCTTCTTCTTTTTGTTGGGGGAATAGTCACTCCCTTCACTCTCAGATTTCTCCTCAATCTCCTCTTCGTTGTCTGACATTTCATCATTGCTCCCCTAAAACAGAAAGAGGCAGTGGAGAACGAGCAGGGACTGTCCCCACTCCCCTCTCCCCCCCAAACCCTCCCAGCCACACAAACCACCCATCTCCAACGGACCGACGCACTCTGCTTCCCCACAGTCAGGAGGGAGTAGGCTGTGATGGCTACACCATTCTAGGAGAGCCAGAGCAGAGATTGCTCAGGGGGGACTTTCTTTTCTTTCTGGGAGAGCCCGTGACCTGCTGCACAACACTGACAGCATTATGGCCCCACTGAACAGCAGTGCTTGCTGGGCCGAGCACTCGGGTGGCTTCCTGGGCTGCCAGTGCACGTGGCCAGGTCATGTCCAGGTT
>NW_008671425.1:499-717 GCF_000695815.1 Acanthisitta chloris | reverse complement strand
GGGCGCCGAGAAGCTGGGGGACGGGGGCACGGAGCTGCAGGGCGTGCTCATCGGGGTGGAGGAGAGCGATCCCCCGGCGATCAGGCGGCCGCACTGGCTGATAATGCGATCGGTCTCCACCGGCTCCTTTTTCACTTCAAACTTCATCAGATCGAAGTCATTAACATATTCCATGGCCAGGGGACTGGTGGGCAGGTCGGAGCTGCTCCATCGCAGAC
>NW_008671425.1:0-347 GCF_000695815.1 Acanthisitta chloris | reverse complement strand
GCTCCCGCTCCGCGTTATCCCTCGCAGAGGCTCCGCTGATGCATCAGAGCGCGGGGCTCTCGCTATTCGCCTTTTGCATAGAGGGTTTTTTTTTTCCTCCTCTCTCCCTCCCTTCTCTCTCTCCTCTCGCTCTCTTTCGCAGCTCGCGAACCGCAGCTGGAAGTGTTAGCTGGTGTTGTTGCGAGTAAATTTGTTGTTGTTGTTGTTTTGTTTTGTTATTTTTAACACTTCATGGTGCCTTTCCTCTGGGCTCTCTCGTGCAAAGTGCAGAGCGAGGAGAGAGGTTCATCGGGGGAGGGAGGAGGGAGAGAGAGAGCGAAGGCAGAAAAAATCAAAAAAAATCAAAG
>NW_008671424.1:6017-7209 GCF_000695815.1 Acanthisitta chloris | reverse complement strand
GCAACCGGGTGCCACCACCACTGCCGGAGCCAGGAGCCAGCTGGGGGGTGGCTCCTATGGGGTCCAAGGCCAGATGCCACTGCTAGTCCCCCCCAAGTGGGTATGAGAGCCCCTAAGCTGGGGTTCCTGAGGTGTTGCCTTGCAGCAGCATCAGGAAGGGATCTTGGGATCAGGTGGAGGAAGATCTTGGTACCCAAACCCACAGGGTCCATGACAGGGGTAGTACCTGCTCCCAAGAACGCTCTCTGCTCCAGCGCTGGTGGGTTCAGGGAAGAGACCCTGTCACACGCAGTGAGGAAGGGCTGCCTCAACATGGCCATGGGTCTTGCCCTGTGGCAGATGGTACTTGGCCACATCATCTGTGTGCCCTGTGCGCCCCACATCTCTAGTCCCGTGGCCCTCTTGGAGCGTGGGAATGGGGAGGTGTGCTGGTGCTGCTGTGAGAACAGTCAGTGCTTCAGACTGTTTCTGTTCCCCATGTGAGGTGCAGCCACCATGGCGTGGCAGCTGACTGGCACAGCTGTCAATGAAGGGAGGAAGGCACAACATTGTCACCAACTTAGTTCCACCCCCTGGTGCCAGGCTAGACCCTGCGAAGAAGCAAACAAGTTTGCTGCAGTAGCCTCACTGGGTCCCTTCACACAGCTGGGTGCATCTGGCCTCTGTCCCTGGTGGAAGGTGACCTGCAACCCAAGGCAATGCCCGGCCTCGCCAGCCATGCGGGAACGCCGTGCCCACCGCATCCGGGCTAGCGTGGGCGTTTGCTGCGATGGCACAGATAACGCCTGCACGCAGGTCCCAGGCAGCGGTGATGGGGGGGGAGACAGGGCAGGGTCAACACGCAGGACCCTGAGGCACCAGCAGGAGCCTGCTCCTTCCTTCTTCCTCCTTGGTGGCAAGCCAAACCCTGCCGGGGGTTATCGAACCATGCAGCCGGGCATGGAGGGACCTGGAGCGAATGGGAGGATGGATGGGGGTGCAGAGCCCAGGGCTGACCCACCCCTCCTGGAGGTGCTGGGGACCCCTGTCCCCACCTGCTATCCCAGGGCCTTCGGGCCAGGTGACTCTGAGGCCCACCGTGTGCTCCCCAGGGGTTGGGGACCCCACCCTTGGGCTGTCAACAGTGGGGTCACCCTGGCAAGGGCCTGAAAACCTCTCATGGCAAAGTGGGTGTTCCCCAGCATCAGTGGGT
>NW_008671424.1:5411-6002 GCF_000695815.1 Acanthisitta chloris | reverse complement strand
GGTCCCCTGAACCGGGATGCAGCCACCTCTACGCAGGCTGTGAGGACACAGAGACGTCAGTGCCCCAGGCACAGGGCACGTGGTGTCCCCTTCCCCCCCCACGTAGGGCAGTGCTCACCTGCGGAGCCACCTTGTTGCGTAGCTCCCTTGAGACTGAGAGGAAGCACCATGGGCTGCCGGAGCCCATGGCCACTTTGGAGCTGGGTGCTGTGGGGGCTCTGGGTGCTGGCAGGTAAGTGCCAGGGTTGTTTGCACTGCCACTGGGCTGACTAGGTGGCTGATACCATCTGGGTGATGGGTGATGGGCCACAAACAACCCTCCGGCTGCTCCACCGCTGCAAGCTTGAGGCCAAGTGCCCTGTGTCTGTCCATGGGAGCCACAGCCTCGGCATGGTCCCCAACCACAGCAGGGGGAGTAGGGAGAACTAGGGATCAAAGGAAGACTCTCAGGGAGGGTGCCTGTCTTGCTCTTGGTGTTGGTCAGGCTGTGGGTGCTGTGGTGGGGACCAGACACGAGGGCTGGAGGCACTTCTTCCTGCAGTACAGAGGAGGGATGTGGGTGATAGGGAGCACGGACTGTTTTTCCTCATT
>NW_008671424.1:0-5162 GCF_000695815.1 Acanthisitta chloris | reverse complement strand
CCCCCCCGCCGGCCGGATCATCGCCCCTGCGGGCAGCCAGGGCTCAGGTAAGGCCGGCAGGCAGCTGGCTGCAGGCAGGTTCCTGCCTGCTGGGGCTGTGGTAGGGTTGATCCAGCTGGGGCTGCCTTGTCTCACTCCACAGGCATCCAGATGCCACAGGTGACAGCAGGTGGGCTGGTCCCAGCCGGGAGCAGTGGTGAGCAGGAGGGACCTCCCAGCCCGGCAGCTCTCCCCGGGGGTCCAGCAACACGAGGCAGCTCCCAGGCAGGGGCAGGGATTGGGATCTCTTCTCCAGGCCCCACCAGCCACCCAACCAGCACCCCTCCAGCTCTCAGCACCACTCGGCACAAGCAGCTTCCATCCTTCACGCCAACAGGGCGTGACCCTGATGGTCCCTCTCCCAGGCCCTTTCTGCACCCCATGGGCTCTCTGCTTCCCCAGACCCTCTCAGCAGGCCCCGGGGCCACCACAGCAGAGAGGGCTGCAGGTGGATCCCCTCCAGCCAAACCCAGCACGGCTGTGCCCTTGTCTCTCATGGGCACCAGTGGACCAAAGCCAGACAGGGCCCCTCAAGCTGCTGCTGCACAGCCTTCCATCACTGCACCACCATCCTCCCTTGTTAGCAACACTCCAATTAGTGAAGCAGGGATGGGAGAAGCACCACTGGCCAGTGGCAATGCCACCACAATGCTGTTGGACACTGGAGCCTCCTCACCTGTACTTGATGCATCTCCCGGCCACAGCCAGCCTGGTCCCACAACAGGCTCAGCAACCCCAGGAACTGGTGTCACACCCAGACCTGCAGCAGCCCCACAGGTCCAGACTGGGCTCCAACATGAGGAAGCTCTGGGGACAAAGACGTGGTCCCCCAGCGCTGCACCAGGCACAGCTGTACCAGGTACAGCTGTACCAGGTACCCAGGGGGTACCCAGAGCAGCCAGCATCCCTATAGCATCGCAAGCAGGTGCCCCTCCTCTCCTGGAAGGCAGTGACAATGTAGGGATGGCTCTGGCGGTGTCCCCATCCAGCATCCCCCAAGAGATAGCAGCAGCCATGTCCTCACTGTCTCTGGCCACCCCACTGCCAGCAATGGGGGCTTCAGGTGACCCCCATCCTGATGGAAGCACCGCAGAGCGAGCAATGGGGATGGGGCTCCTGGAGGTGGGCACATTGGAGAACCCCAGTGCCAGTGCAGTGGGGTCAGCAAGCACCGCAGAGCGAGCGATGGGGATGGGGCTCCTGGAGTTGAGCACAGAGGAGAACCCCAGTGCCAGTGCAGTGGGGTCAGCTCCCAGCCATGCGACTGTCACCACCAGACCATCATCAGAGGCGCCTGCCCAAGGGAATGATGCTTCTGAAACAAGGCCCCCAGTGGATCTGACTCTTCTGGCTCCCAGGAGTGGTCGCTCAGCCCCACTGGCCATGGCTAACCCCAGCCCAGCACCAGCCACAGCCAGATCCCCCCCCAGCATGACCACACACAAGACACTCCAGCCCATGACACCACCAGCCCCCGAAGATACAGCTGCAGAGGGAGACCAGGGCACGTCCCAGCTGGCAGGAGATGGCAGCACCACGCAGGCAGCTCTGGGCTCAACCCTGGTTGAGGACGCAAGGGTGGGTGCCACAAGTACCCATCACATCAGTGACACCACGCTGGGGACAGCCCCACTGGAGTTGTCCATGGTGCCAACATCACCCCCTGCCACAGCCAGCATCACGACTTGGCCAAGTACAGCTGCATTGTTCCACAGCTACCGCACTGCTGAGCCCACCACAGACACAGGCATGGACTTGGACATGGACACAGCTTCTCGCACGACAAGGAATGGGGCCCTGAGGATGCCCCTGGGGTTACCCACTCCTATAGCTGGGGTGTCTGAGCCAGCTACCAGTGATGCTGTCTGGTCAGCACACTCTGCCCCCGGCAATAAAAGCCCTACTGCAGTGACTATTGTGGGCTCAGCGTCACCTACAGCTCCAGAGCTGGTTACAGCACCTTCCCCTGGCCTCGGTCACAGCACTGCTGAGCCAAATGTCAGTGTGTCCCCTGCAGTCCCTGGGAAAACCCGTCCGATGGTGGTGGCACCCTCTGACACCCCCAGCATCATTACCGGTCCAGCAGCCAGAGCAGGTGATGCCAGTACGGACAAAGTCACAGCACCCCCCTCTGCTGTCCCCAGCAGTACCTCTGCTCCACACAGCCCCCAAGTCACCTCGTGGCCATCTCCTAAGGCAACTGATAGCACCCACAGCCCAGCCTCAAGGACTCTCAACTCCATCACTGAAGACAAGCCCATGGCCAGGGTCACCTCGCTGGCTGTTGGACATACACAGGCATGGGAGACTACAGCAGTGTCCTGGTCAGGTGCTAAAGGTACCACTGCTTGGATGAACACCACCCCCTCTGAGAGTGGTGCTGAGGGTACAGCACCCTCAGCCAGCAACAGCAGCACCCATGTCCCTGACTCCAACACTGCTGGCACAAGCCTGGCCACCACAGCAGCCACCAGCATATTCCCCAGCAACACCACCCCACCAGCCACCTCAGTGGGCTGGGCGACCTTCATGGTGGCCAGGGCCACCACAGCTGTGCCATCTGCCACAGCAAGGGCTCCCAGCACCAGCACTGCCCCATCCCTCACTGTAACACACAGCGAGACAAGCAGAGGTGGGCAACCTGCCCTGTCCCCAGCAGCACATACCCCCTCAGGGGAGACAACTGCTGGGTCCTGGGGCATCCCTGGTCCCAGCCCAGCTACTGCAGCGCCCAGTTCACCCTTCCCCAGCCTGTACAGCCCAGCGGAGAAGGCAACAACAGCCTCCTTATCAGTGCTTGATGTTGGTGCAACTGAGGAGGCAGGAACTGGACAGGTTCCCATTGAGTCAGCAACAGACACCACTTCTACATCTGTCAGCTACCACGATGTGGGACAAACAGCAAACACATTGCCCCCTGCCTTCTGGACATCTCCAGGGGCAGCTGCCTGGGGAGAGAAAACAGCCATCACTGCAGGCAGCACCAGAGCCATCACTCCAGGGAACACCAGAGCCATCACTGCAGGGAACACCACAGCCACCACTGCAGGGAACACCAGAGCCATCACTGCAGGCAGCACCACAGACTTCACCCCAGCTACCACTGCAGGGAACTCCTCAACCATCACTTCAGGCAGCACTGCAGCTATCACTGCAGGGACCACCACAGCCACCACTGCAGGCAGCACTATGGCTATGGCATCCACAGTCCCAGTGAGCCCAGCCAAGGAAGTGGAAGGGCTTCTAGCCCCAGGCAACACAGCATCAATGAGACCACCAGCCACCACCAGCCCTGCCACTACCCTGTCTCCTGCCTTTGGGACACAGAGGGGATCGGCCACAGCAGCGAGCACATCTGTCCACGCCACCAGTGACCACAGAAGTCCTGCCCCTGACCCACAACCCACTCGTGAGCTTATCAGTAAGTAGATTTTCTTCTTCCCAAAGCCAAGAGCAGGAAGGGGTTGTCAGATGATCAAGCATTGTGATCAATGAGGATATGGCCTGAGCCAGGGTGCCTCATCTGCTTTGCATATTGGGCTGCCAGATTCCTAGGGAAAGGCAAAATAGCACATCTAAGAGCACCCAAAACTGGGTTGAAAACCAGGTTACAATCCATCAGATTACAAACACAGCATCCCATCAGCAAGCAGGCAAGTTTGTCCTGCTTGCAGGATGGCTAGAGCAGACATTTACGGTTTTACACTATTTTTATTTATCTTCTGCCCATGTCAGTGCCAGCAGTCTCGCTCTACCCTTTTGGCATGGAAGGAGGGGACCAAGAGTTCATCCAGAGGACAGTGGATTTTAACTCCCCCCTGTTCAAGCCAGAGATTGGATTCCCCTTTGGGAAGTCACTGCGAGATGCTCTCTACGTGAGTTGCCGCCTTGCTGAGAACATAAAAGGACGTGCAGCCTCTGATACAAAAAAACCCTACAGAAATGGAGCAGAAACCAAATTTCTTCTGAATATTTGTTATTCAATTTAAAATGGCTGGTTTCTGCTCACCCACAGAGGCTAAAAGCCACGCCAGGAGCTGCCTGGGATGTTGGCAAGTAACACTTATTTGATTAGTTTACAGATAATGGACAGATAATTTTCCCACCCACGGACAACTATGTCCCATCCAACCCTAACCCTCCTCCCCGGGGCTTCAGCGGCCGGGAGAGCTTGCCGATGGTGGCTGCCTTTTGGGATGATGCAGATTTCTCCCAGGGTGTTGGCACAACCTGGTACAAGGTGAGGGAGACTGACGTTGTTCTCCTGGGAGAGCCCAGCTCCCAGCTCACTCCTTTAACCCTCTCTCTTGCCAACTGGCAGGAGTACTCCACCCTCAGCTCTACCCGAGACCCCGTTGTGCAGGATGTGGAAGCAAAGATTGAAAAATACCTGAAAATCCCCTACACAGCAAAATGGACCTTGAAGGTGACGTGGGAGAAGGCTCCAGCATACCCATCCCAGAGAGATGACACTCAGGTGAGGTGTGGGGCACCCAGGTGATGGAGGGGACTGTCACCAGCGATGGCAGGGGCAGGGCTGGGCTGTTGCATCTTGATACATCTATTTTGAATCTCACTGCCTCAGTGTGTGCTGTGGGGAGAGCAGGGGAGGCTTTGGGGGTGCTAAAGGGGTGCTTGGGTTTCTCCAGACAAACACCTACCAGGCAGTGCTCACCACTGATGGGAACCGCTCCTTCGCCCTGCTGCTCTACCAGGACGGTGGGATGCAGTGGGACTACACTAAGCTGGCTGCAGGCAACGTGCTGATCGGCTTCTCCAGGTACTGCACAGAGGGGTTTGGGACAGCAGGGATTTCTCCCAGCACTGTGATGGGACCATCAAAGGTGTTATCCCCAGGAGAGCCCAGCTCCCACTCCTGGAGCAGCCCTATCCCATTTAAACCCTCACCCCTGCAAACCGCGGCAGTTCCTTCCCCAGCTGCTCTGTGGGGAGCAGAGGAGGGTTGTGTTGGGAGGGTGAGCCCAAACCTCCTCTCTCCGCACAGCGGCAATGGCTACGCCCGAAACAACGAGCTGACTCTAAAGCCACCAGGTGTCAAGTACCGACCGGACCAGCACAGCAGCGCCGGCTCCGGTACAGCGCCAGGGGACCCTTGGGGCGGG